>NW_026529432.1:0-228600 GCF_028500815.1 Rissa tridactyla
AAAGCCCGCAGCCCCCACGTCTGTGGGGCCAAGCAAGCGGTTCCCAAAGAGCTTTAGAACAAGGCATAATTTTCCCTGCTGGCTCTTTGGGCATGGGACCCATCTCCACCCATAGGCCATTTTTGTGCTTGATAGGGCGCCAAGTGGGAAAGGGTGGCTTTGAGGCTGAAGGCAGCAGGAAAGCCTGCAGCCCCCAGGTCTGTGGGGCTATGCAAGCAGCTCCCAAAGAGCTTTAGAACAAGGCATAGTTTTCCCTGCTGGCTCTTTGTTCGGGGGACCCATCTCCAGCCATAGGCCATTTTTGTGCCTGGCCCGGCGCCCAGTGGGAAAGGGTGGCTTTGAGGCTTGAAGGCAGCAGGAAAGCCCGCAGCCCCCAGGTCTGTGCGGCTACGCAAGCGGTTCCCAAAGAGCTTTAGAACAAGGCATAGTTTTCCCTGCTGGCTCTTTGGGCATGGGACCCATCCTCCAGCCGTATGGCCATTTTTGAGCCTGGCGCGGGGCCAAGTGGGAAAGGGTTGTGTCGAGGCTAAAGGCAGCAGGAAAGCCCGCAGCCCCCAGGTCTGTGGGGCTACGCAAGCGGTTCCCAAAGAGCTTTAGAACAAGGCATAATTTTCCCTGCTGGCTCTTTGGGCGGGGGACCCATCTCCAGCCGTATGGCCATTTTTGTGCCTGGCGCAGCGCCAAGTGGGAAAGGGTGGTTTTGAGGCTGAAGGCAGCAGCAAAGCCCGCAGCCCCAGGTCTGTGGGGCTACGCAAGCGGTTCCCAAAGAGCTTTAGAACAAGGCATAGTTTTCCCTGCTGGCTCTTTGGGCGGGGGACCCATCTCCAGCCGTATGGCCATTTTTGTGCCTGGCCGGGGGCCAAGTGGGAAAGGGTGGTTTTGAGGCTGAAGGCAGCAGGAAAGCCCGCAGCCCCCAGGTGTGTGGGGCTACGCAAGCGGTTCCCAAAGAGCTTTAGAACAAGGCATAGTTTTCCCTGCTGGCTCTTTGGGCATGGGACCCATCTCCAGCCATAGGCCATTTTTGTGCTTGATAGGGCGCCAAGTGGGAAAGGGTTGCTTTGAGGCTGAAGACAGCAGGAAAGCCCGCAGCCCCCAGGTCTGTGGGGCTACGCAAGCGGTTCCCAAAGAGCTTTAGAACAAGGCATAGTTTTCGCTGCTGGCTCTCTGGGCGGGGGACCCATCTCCAGCCGTATGGTCATTTTTGAGCCTGGCGCGACGCCAGGTGGGAAAGGGTGGCTTTGAGGCTGAAGGCAGGAGCAAAGCCTGCAGCCCCAGGTCTGTGGTGCTACGCAAGCGGTTCCCAAAGAGCTTTAGAACAAGGCATAGTTTTCCCAGCTGGCTCTTAGGGCATGGGACCCATCTCCAGCCATAGGCCATTTTGTGCCTGGCGCGAAGCCAAGTGGGGAAAGGGTGCTGTCGAGGCTGAAGGCAGCAGGAAAGCCCGCAGCCCCCAGGTCTGTGCGGCTACGCAAGCGGTTCCCAAAGAGCTTTAGAACAAGGCATAGTTTTCCCTGCTGGCTCTTTGGGCGGGGGGACCCATCTCCAGTCGTATGGCTATTTTTATGCCTGGCGTGTTGCGTAGTGGGAAAGGGTGGTTTTTGAGGCTGAAGGCAGCAGGAAAGCCTGCAGCCCCCAGGTCTGTGGGGCTACGCAAGCGGTTCCCAAAGAGCTTTAGAACAAGGCATAGTTTTCCCTGCTGGCTCTTTGGGCGGGGGACCCATCTCCAGCCGTATGGCCATTTTTGTGCCTGATGCGGCGCAAAGTGGGAAAGGGTGGCTTTGAGGCTGAAGGCAGCAGGAAAGCCCGCAGCCCCCAGGTCTGTGCGGCTACGCAAGCGGTTCCCAAAGAGCTTTAGAACAAGGCATAGTTTTCCCTGCTGGCTCTTTGGGCGGGGGACCCATCTCCAGCCGTACGGCCATTTTTGTGCCTGGCGCGGAGCCAAGAGGGAAAGGGTGGTGTCGAGGCTAAAGGCAGCAGGAAAGCCCCGCAGCCCCCAGGTCTGTGCGGCTACGCAAGCGGTTCCCAAAGAGCTTTAGAACAAGGCATAATTTTCCCTGCTGGCTCTTTGGGCGGGGGACCCATCTCCAGCCGTATGGCCATTTTTGTGCCTGGCCGGGGGCCAAGTGGGAAAGGGTGGTTTTGAGGCTGAAGGCAGCAGGAAAGCCCGCAGCTTCCAGGTCTGTGGGGCTACGCAAGCGGTTCCCAAAGAGCTTTAGAACAAGGCATAGTTTTCCCTGCTGGCTCTTTGGGCATGGGACCCATCTCCAGCCATAGGCCATTTTTGTTCTTGATAGTGCGCCAAGTGGGAAAGGGTGGTGTCGAGGCTGAAGGCAGCAGGAAAGCCCGCAGCCCCCAGGTCTGTGCGGCTACGCAAGCGGTTCCCAAAGAGCTTTAGAACAAGGCATAATTTTCCCTGCTGGCTCTTCGGACGGGGGACCCATCTCCAGCCGTACGGCCATTTTTGTGCCTGGCGCGGTGCCAAGTGGGAAAGGGTGGTGTCGAGGCTAAAGGCAGCAGGAAAGCCCGCAGCCCCCAGGTCTGTGGAGCTACGCAAGCAGTTCCCAAAGAGCTTTAGAACAAGGCATAGTTTTCCCTGCTGGCTCTTTGGGCGGGGGACCCATCTCCAGCCGTATGGCCATTTTTGTGCATGGCGCAGCGCCAAGTGGGAAAGGGTGGCTTTGAGGCTGAAGGCAGCAGGAAAGCCCGCAGCCCCCAGGTCTGTGGGGCTACGCAAGCGGTTCCCAAAGAGCTTTAGAACAAGGCATAGTTTTCCCTGCTGGCTCTTTGGGCATGGGACCCATCTCCAGCCGTATGGCTATTTTTGTGCCTGACGCGGTGCGTAGTGGCATAGGGTGGTTTTGAGGCTGAAGGCAGCAGGAAAGCCCGCAGCCCCCACGTCTGTGGGGCCAAGCAAGCGGTTCCCAAAGAGCTTTAGAACAAGGCATAGTTTTCCCTGCTGGCTCTTTGGGCGGGGGACCCATCTCCAGCCGTATGGCCATTTTTGTGCCTGGCCCGGCGCCAAGTGGGAAAGGGTGGCTTTGAGGCTGAAGGCAGCAGCAAAGCCCGCAGCCCCCAGGTCTGTGGGGCTACGCAAGCGGTTCCCAAAGAGCTTTAGAACAAGGCATAGTTTTCCCTGCTGGCTCTCTGGGCGGGGGACCCATCTGCAGCCGTATGGCCATTTTTGAGCCTGGAGCAGTGCCAAGTGGGAAAGGGTGGTGTCGAGGCTGAAGGCAGCAGGAAAGCCCGCAGCCCCCAGGTCTGTGGGGATACGCAAGCGGTCCCAAAGAGCTTTAGAACAAGGCATAGTTTTCCCTGCTGGCTCTTTGGGCGGGGGACCCATCTCCAGCCGTATGGCCATTTTTGTGCCTGGCGCGGCGCCAAGTGGGAAAGGGTGGTTTTGAGGCTGAAGGCAGCAGGAAAGCCCGCAGCCCCCAGGTCTGTGGGGCCAAGCAAGCGGTTCCCAAAGAGCTTTAGAACAAGGCATAGTTTTCCCTGCTGGCTCTTTGGGCCTGGGACCCATCTCCAGCCATAGGCCATTTTTGTGCTTGATAGGGCGCCAAGTGGGAAAGGGTGGCTTTGAGGCTGAAGGCAGCAGGAAAGCCTGCAGCCCCCAGGTCTGTGGGGCTACGCAAGCAGTTCCCAAAGAGCTTTAGAACAAGGCATAGTTTTCCCTGCTGGCTCTTTGTTCGGGGGACCCATCTCCAGCCATAGGCCATTTTTGTGCCTGGCCCGGCGCCCAGTGGGAAAGGGTGGCTTTGAGGCTTGAAGGCAGCAGGAAAGCCCGCAGCCCCCAGGTCTGTGGGGCTACGCAAGCGGTTCCCAAAGAGCTTTAGAACAAGGCATAGTTTTCCCTGCTGGCTCTCTGGGAGGGGGACCCATCTCCAGCCGTATGGCCATTTTTGAGCCTGGCGCGGCGCCAAGTGGGAAAGGGTTGTGTCGAGGCTAAAGGCAGCAGGAAAGCCCGCAGCCCCCAGGTCTGTGGGGCTACGCAAGCGGTTCCCAAAGAGCTTTAGAACAAGGCATAATTTTCCTGCTGGCTCTTTGGGCGGGGGACCCATCTCCAGTCGTATGGCCATTTTTGTGCCTGGCGCAGCGCCAAGTGGGAAAGGGTGGTTTTGAGGCTGAAGGCAGCAGCAAAGCCTGCAGCCCCCAGGTCTGTGCGGCTACGCAAGCGGTTCCCAAAGAGCTTTAGAACAAGGCATAGTTTTCCCTGCTGGCTCTTTGGGCGGGGGACCCATCTCCAGCCGTATGGCCATTTTTGTGCCTGGCCGGGGGCCAAGTGGGAAAGGGTGGTGTCGAGGCTGAAGGCAGCAGGAAAGCCCGCAGCCCCCAGGTCTGTGGGGCTACGCAAGCGGTTCCCAAAGAGCTTTAGAACAAGGCATAGTTTTCCCTGCTGGCTCTTTGGGCATGGGACCCATCTCCAGCCATAGGCCATTTTTGTGCTTGATAGGGCGCCAAGTGGGAAAGGGTTGCTTTGAGGCTGAAGACAGCAGGAAAGCCCGCAGCCCCCAGGTCTGTGGGGCTACGCAAGCGGTTCCCAAAGAGCTTTAGAACAAGGCATAGTTTTCCCTGCTGGCTCTCTGGGCGGGGGACCCATCTCCAGCCGTATGGCCATTTTTGAGCCTGGCGCGGCGCCAGGTGGGAAAGGGTGGCTTTGAGGCTGAAGGCAGGAGCAAAGCCTGCAGCCCCCAGGTCTGTGGTGCTACGCAAGCGGTTCCCAAAGAGCTTTAGAACAAGGCATAGTTTTCCCAGCTGGCTCTTAGGGCATGGGACCCATCTCCAGCCATAGGCCATTTTTGTGCCTGGCGCGAAGCCAAGTGGGAAAGGGTGCTGTCGAGGCTGAAGGCAGCAGGAAAGCCCGCAGCCCCAAGGTCTGTGGGGCTACGCAAGCGGTTCCCAAAGAGCTTTAGAACAAGGCATAGGTTTCCCTGCTGGCTCTTTGGGCGGGGGACCCATCTCCAGCCGTATGGCCATTTTTGTGCATGGCGCAGCGCCAAGTGGGAAAGGGTGGTTTTGAGGCTGAAGGCAGCAGGAAAGCCTGCAGCCCCCAGGTCTGTGGGGCTACGCAAGCGGTTCCCAAAGAGCTTTAGAACAAGGCATAGTTTTCCCTGCTGGCTCTTTGGGCGGGGGACCCATCTCCAGCCGTATGGCCATTTTTGTGCCTGGCCGGGGGCCAAGTGGGAAAGGGTGGTTTTGAGGCTGAAGGCAGCAGGAAAGCCCGCAGCCCCCACGTGTGTGGGGCTACGCAAGCGGTTCCCAAAGAGCTTTAGAACAAGGCATAGTTTTCCCTGCTGGCTCTTTGGGCATGGGACCCATCTCCAGCCATAGGCCATTTTTGTGCTTGATAGGGCGCCAAATGGGAAAGGGTGGTGTCGAGGCTGAAGGCAGCAGGAAAGCCCGCAGCCCCCAGGTCTGTGCGGCTACGCAAGCGGTTCCCAAAGAGCTTTAGAACAAGGCATAATTTTCCCTGCTGGCTCTTTGGGCGGGGGACCCATCTCCAGCCGTACGGCCATTTTTGTGCCTGGCGCGGCGCCAAGAGGGAAAGGGTGGTGTCGAGGCTAAAGGCAGCAGGAAAGCCCGCAGCCCCCAGGTCTGTGGGGCCAAGCAAGCGGTTCCCAAAGAGCTTTAGAACAAGGCATAGTTTTCCCTGCTGGCTCTTTGGGCGGGGGACCCATCTCCAGCCGTATGGCCATTTTTGTGCATGGCGCAGCGCCAAGTGGGAAAGGGTGGCTTTGAGGCTGAAGGCAGCAGGAAAGCCCGCAGCCCCCAGGTCTGTGGGGCTACGCAAGCGGTTCCCAAAGAGCTTTAGAACAAGGCATAGTTTTCCCTGCTGGCTCTTTGGGCATGGGACCCATCTCCACCCATAGGCCATTTTTGTGCCTGATAGGGCGCCAAGTGAGAAAGGGTGGCTTTGAGGCTAAAGACAGCAGGAAAGCCTGCAGCCCCCAGGTCTGTGGGGCTACGCAAGCGGTTCCCAAAGAGCTTTAGAACAAGGCATAGTTTTCCCTGCTGGCTCTTTGGGCATGGGACCCATCTCCACCCATAGGCCATTTTTGTGCCTGATAGGGCGCCAAGTGGGAAAGGGTGGCTTTGAGGCTGAAGACAGCAGGAAAGCCTGCAGCCCCCAGGTCTGTGGGGCTACGCAAGCGGTTCCCAAAGAGCTTTAGAACAAGGCATAGTTTTCCCTGCTGGCTCTTTGGGTGGGGGACCCATCTCCAGCCGTATGGCTATTTTTGTGCCTGACGCGGTGCGTAGTGGCATAGGGTGGTTTTGAGGCTGAAGGCAGCAGGAAAGCCCGCAGCCCCCACGTCTGTGGGGCCAAGCAAGCGGTTCCCAAAGAGCTTTAGAACAAGGCATAGTTTTCCCTGCTGGCTCTTTGGGCGGGGGACCCATCTCCAGCCGTATGGCCATTTTTGTGCCTGGCGCGGTGCGTAGTGGGAAAGGGTGGTTTTGACGCTGAAGGCAGCAGGAAAGCCCGCAGCCCCCAGGTCTGTGGGGCTACGCAAGCGGTTCCCAAAGAGCTTTAGAACAAGGCATAGTTTTCCCTGCTGGCTCTTTGGGCGGGGGACCCATCTCCAGCCATACGGCCATTTTTGTGCCTGGCGCGGCGCCAAGTGGGTAAGGGTGGTGTCGAGGCTGAATGCAGCAGCAAAGCCTGCAGCCCCCAGGTCTGTGGGGCCAAGCAAGCGGTTCCCAAAGAGCTTTAGAACAAGGCATAGTTTTCCCTGCTGGCTCTTTGGGCATGGGACCCATCTCCAGCCGTATGGCCATTTTTGTCCCTGGCCCGGCGCCAAATGGAAAGGGTGGCTTTGAGGCTGAAGGCAGCAGGAAAGCCCGCAGCCCCCAGGTCTGTGGGGCTACGCAAGCGGTTCCCAAAGAGCTTTAGAACAAGGCATAGTTTTCCCTGCTCGCTCTTTGGGCGGGGGACCCATCTCCAGCCATATGGCCATTTTTGTGCCTGGCGAAGCCCCAAGTGCGAAAGGGTGGCTTTGAGGCTGAAGGCAGCAGGAAAGCCCGCAGCCCCCAGGTCTGTGGGGCTACGCAAGCGGTTCCCAAAGAGCTTTAGAACAAGGCATAGTTTTCCCTGCTGGCTCTTTTGGCAGGGGACCCATCTCCAGCCGTATGGCCATTTTTGAACCTGGAGCAGTGCCAAGTGGGAAAGGGTGGTGTCGTGGCTGAAGGCAGCAGGAAAGCCCGCAGCCCCCAGGTCTGTGGGGCTACGCAAGCAGTTCCCAAAGAGCTTTAGAACAAGGCATAGTTTTCCCTGCTGGCTCTTTGGGCGGGGGACCCATCTCCAGCCATAGGCCATTTTTGTGCCTGGCCCGGCGCCCAGTGGGAAAGGGTGGCTTTGAGGCTTGAAGGCAGCAGGAAAGCCCGCAGCCCCCACGTCTGTGGGGCTACGCAAGCGGTTCCCAAAGAGCTTTAGAACAAGGCATAATTTTCCCTGCTGGCTCTCTGGTCGGGGGACCCATCTCCAGCCATATGGCCATTTTTGTGCCTGGCGCAGCGCCAAGTGGGAAAGGGTGGTTTTGAGGCTGAAGGCAGCAGCAAAGCCTGCAGCCCCCAGGTCTGTGGGGCTACGCAAGCGATTCCCAAAGAGCTTTAGAACAAGGCATAATTTTCCCTGCTGGCTTTTTGGGCGGGGGACCCATCTCCAGCCGTACGGCCATTTTTGTGGCTGGCGCAGCGCCAAGAGGGAAAGGGTGGTGTCGAGGCTAAAGGCAGCAGGAAAGCCCGCAGCCCCCAGGTCTGTGGAGCTACGCAAGCGGTTCCCAAAGAGCTTTAGAACAAGGCATAGTTTTCCCTGCTGGCTCTTTGGGCGGGGGACCCATCTCCAGCCGTATGGCCATTTTTGTGCATGGCGCAGCGCCAAGTGGGAAAGGGTGGCTTTGAGGCTGAAGGCAGCAGGAAAGCCCGCAGCCCCCAGGTCTGTGGGGCTACGCAAGCGGTTCCCAAAGAGCTTTAGAACAAGGCATAGTTTTCCCTGCTGGCTCTTTGGGCATGGGACCCATCTCCACCCATAGGCCATTTTTGTGCCTGATAGGGCGCCAAGTGAGAAAGGGTGGCTTTGAGGCTAAAGACAGCAGGAAAGCCCGCAGCCCCCACGTCTGTGGGGCTACGCAAGCGGTTCCCAAAGAGCTTTAGAACAAGGCATAGTTTTCCCTGCTGGCTCTTTGGGTGGGGGACCCATCTCCAGCCGTATGGCTATTTTTGTGCCTGACGCGGTGCGTAGTGGCATAGGGTGGTTTTGACGCTGAAGGCAGCAGGAAAGCCCGCAGCCCCCAGGTCTGTGGGGCTACGCAAGCGGTTCACCAAAGAGCTTTAGAACAAGGCATAGTTTTCCCTGCTGGCTCTTTGGGCAGGGGACCCATCTCCAGCCGTATGGCCATTTTTGTCCCTGGCCCGGCGCCAAGTGGGAAAGGGTGGTGTTGAGGCTGAAGGCAGCAGCAAAGCCTGCAGCCCCCAGGTCTGTGGGGCCAAGCAAGCGGTTCCCAAAGAGCTTTAGAACAAGGCATAGTTTTCCCTGCTGGCTCTTTGGGCGGGGGACCCATCTCCAGCCGTATGGCCATTTTTGTGCCTGGCGCGGCGCCAAGTGGGTAAGGGTGGCTTTGAGGCTGAAGGCAGCAGCAAAGCCTGCAGCCCCCAGGTCTGTGGGGCCAAGCAAGCGGTTCCCAAAGAGCTTTAGAACAAGGCATAGTTTTCCCTGCTGGCTCTTTGGGCATGGGACCCATCTCCAGCCGTATGGCCATTTTTGTCCCTGGCCCGGCGCCAAGTGGGAAAGGGTGGTGTCGAGGCTGAAGGCAGCAGGAAAGCCCGCAGCCCCCAGGTCTGTGGGGCTACGCAAGCGGTTCCCAAAGAGCTTTAGAACAAGGCATAGTTTTCCCTGCTGGCTCTTTGGGCATGGGACCCACCTCCAGCCATAGGCCATTTTTGTGCCTGATAGGGCGCCAAGTGGGAAAGGGTGGCTTTGAGGCTGAAGACAGCAGGAAAGCCTGCAGCTCCCAGGTCTGTGGGGCTATGCAAGCGGTTCCCAAAGAGCTTTCGAACAAGGCATAGTTTTCCCTGCTGGCTCTTTGGGCGGGGGACCCATCTCCAGCCGTATGGCCATTTTTGTGCCTGGCGCGGCGCCAAGTGGGAAAGGGTGGTGTCGAGGCTGAAGGCAGCAGGAAAGCCCGCAGCCCCCAGGTCTGTGGGGCTACGCAAGCGGTTCCCAAAGAGCTTTAGAACAAGGCATAGTTTTCCCTGCTGGCTCTTTGGGTGGGGGACCCATCTCCAGACGTATGGCTATTTTTGTGCCTGGCGCGGTGCGTAGTGGCATAGGGTGGTTTTGAGGCTGAAGGCAGCAGGAAAGCCCGCAGCCCCCACGTCTGTGGGGCCAAGCAAGCGGTTCCCAAAGAGCTTTAGAACAAGGCATAGTTTTCCCTGCTGGCTCTTTGGGCGGGGGACCCATCTCCAGCCATATGGCCATTTTTGAGCCTGGAGCAGTGCCAAGTGGGAAAGGGTGGTGTCGAGGCTGAAGGCAGCAGGAAAGCCCGCAGCCCCCAGGTCTGTGGGGCCAAGCAAGCGGTTCCCAAAGAGCTTTAGAACAAGGCATATTTTTCCCTGCTGGCTCTTTGGGCATGGGACCCATCTCCAGCCATAGGCCATTTTTGTGCCTGGCGCGGCGCCAAGTGGGAAAGGGTGGCTTTGAGGCTGAAGGCAGCAGCAAAGACCGCAGCCCCCAGGTCTGTGGGGCTACGCAAGCGGTTCCCAAAGAGCTTTAGAACAAGGCATAGTTTTCCCTGCTGGCTCTTTGGGCGGGGGACCCATCTCCAGCCGTATGGCCATTTTTGAGCCTGGCGCAGCGCCAAGTGGGAAAGGGTGGTGTCGAGCCTGAAGGCAGCAGGAAAGCCCGCAGCCCCCAGGTGTGTGGGGCTACGCAAGCGGTTCCCAAAGAGCTTTAGAACAAGGCATAGTTTTCCCTGCTCGCTCTTTGGGCGGGGGACCCGTCTCCAGCCGTATGGCCATTTTTGTGCCTGGCGAAGCCCCAAGAGGGAAAGGGTGGCTTTGAATCTGAAGGCAGCAGGAAAGCCCGCAGCCCCCAGGTCTGTGGGGCTACGCAAGCGGTTCCCAAAGAGCTTTAGAACAAGGCATAGTTTTCCCTGCTGGCTCTTTTGGCAGGGGACCCATCTCCAGCCGTATGGCCATTTTTGTGCCTGGCCCGGCGCCAAGTGGGAAAGGGTGGCTTTGAGGCTGAAGGCAGCAGCAAAGCCCGCAGCCCCCAGGTCTGTGGGGCTACGCAAGCGGTTCCCAAAGAGCTTTAGAACAAGGCATAGTTTTCCCTGCTGGCTCTTTGGGCATGGGACCCATCTCCAGCCGTATGGCCATTTTTGTCCCTGGCCCGGCGCCAAGTGGGAAAGGGTGGCTTTGAGGCTGAAGGCAGCAGGAAAGCCCGCAGCCCCCACGTCTGTGGGGCTACGCAAGCGGTTCCCAAAGAGCTTTAGAACAAGGCATAGTTTTCCCTGCTGGCTCTTTGGGCGGGGGACCCATCTCCAGCCGTATGGCCATTTTTGTGCCTGGCGCGGCGCCAAGTGGGAAAGGGTGGTGTTGAGGCTGAAGGCAGCAGGAAAGCCCGCAGCCCCCACGTCTGTGGGGCCAAGCAAGCGGTTCCCAAAGAGCTTTAGAACAAGGCATAATTTTCCCTGCTGGCTCTTTGGGCATGGGACCCATCTCCACCCATAGGCCATTTTTGTGCTTGATAGGGCGCCAAGTGGGAAAGGGTGGCTTTGAGGCTGAAGGCAGCAGGAAAGCCTGCAGCCCCCAGGTCTGTGGGGCTATGCAAGCAGCTCCCAAAGAGCTTTAGAACAAGGCATAGTTTTCCCTGCTGGCTCTTTGTTCGGGGGACCCATCTCCAGCCATAGGCCATTTTTGTGCCTGGCCCGGCGCCCAGTGGGAAAGGGTGGCTTTGAGGCTTGAAGGCAGCAGGAAAGCCCGCAGCCCCCCAGGTCTGTGCGGCTACGCAAGCGGTTCCCAAAGAGCTTTAGAACAAGGCATAGTTTTCCCTGCTGGCTCTTTGGGCATGGGACCCATCTCCAGCCGTATGGCCATTTTTGAGCCTGGCGCGGGGCCAAGTGGGAAAGGGTTGTGTCGAGGCTAAAGGCAGCAGGAAAGCCCGCAGCCCCCAGGTCTGTGGGGCTACGCAAGCGGTTCCCAAAGAGCTTTAGAACAAGGCATAATTTTCCCTGCTGGCTCTTTGGGCGGGGGACCCATCTCCAGCCGTATGGCCATTTTTGTGCCTGGCGCAGCGCCAAGTGGGAAAGGGTGGTTTTGAGGCTGAAGGCAGCAGCAAAGCCCGCAGCCCCCAGGTCTGTGGGGCTACGCAAGCGGTTCCCAAAGAGCTTTAGAACAAGGCATAGTTTTCCCTGCTGGCTCTTTGGGCGGGGGACCCATCTCCAGCCGTATGGCCATTTTTGTGCCTGGCCGGGGGCCAAGTGGGAAAGGGTGGTTTTGAGGCTGAAGGCAGCAGGAAAGCCCGCAGCCCCCAGGTGTGTGGGGCTACGCAAGCGGTTCCCAAAGAGCTTTAGAACAAGGCATAGTTTTCCCTGCTGGCTCTTTGGGCATGGGACCCATCTCCAGCCATAGGCCATTTTTGTGCTTGATAGGGCGCCAAGTGGGAAAGGGTTGCTTTGAGGCTGAAGACAGCAGGAAAGCCCGCAGCCCCCAGGTCTGTGGGGCTACGCAAGCGGTTCCCAAAGAGCTTTAGAACAAGGCATAGTTTTCGCTGCTGGCTCTCTGGGCGGGGGACCCATCTCCAGCCGTATGGTCATTTTTGAGCCTGGCGCGACGCCAGGTGGGAAAGGGTGGCTTTGAGGCTGAAGGCAGGAGCAAAGCCTGCAGCCCCCAGGTCTGTGGTGCTACGCAAGCGGTTCCCAAAGAGCTTTAGAACAAGGCATAGTTTTCCCAGCTGGCTCTTAGGGCATGGGACCCATCTCCAGCCATAGGCCATTTTTGTGCCTGGCGCGAAGCCAAGTGGGAAAGGGTGCTGTCGAGGCTGAAGGCAGCAGGAAAGCCCGCAGCCCCCAGGTCTGTGCGGCTACGCAAGCGGTTCCCAAAGAGCTTTAGAACAAGGCATAGTTTTCCCTGCTGGCTCTTTGGGCGGGGGACCCATCTCCAGTCGTATGGCTATTTTTATGCCTGGCGTGTTGCGTAGTGGGAAAGGGTGGTTTTGAGGCTGAAGGCAGCAGGAAAGCCTGCAGCCCCCAGGTCTGTGGGGCTACGCAAGCGGTTCCCAAAGAGCTTTAGAACAAGGCATAGTTTTCCCTGCTGGCTCTTTGGGCGGGGGACCCATCTCCAGCCGTATGGCCATTTTTGTGCCTGATGCGGCGCAAAGTGGGAAAGGGTGGCTTTGAGGCTGAAGGCAGCAGGAAAGCCCGCAGCCCCCAGGTCTGTGCGGCTACGCAAGCGGTTCCCAAAGAGCTTTAGAACAAGGCATAGTTTTCCCTGCTGGCTCTTTGGGCGGGGGACCCATCTCCAGCCGTACGGCCATTTTTGTGCCTGGCGCGGAGCCAAGAGGGAAAGGGTGGTGTCGAGGCTAAAGGCAGCAGGAAAGCCCGCAGCCCCCAGGTCTGTGCGGCTACGCAAGCGGTTCCCAAAGAGCTTTAGAACAAGGCATAATTTTCCCTGCTGGCTCTTTGGGCGGGGGACCCATCTCCAGCCGTATGGCCATTTTTGTGCCTGGCCGGGGGCCAAGTGGGAAAGGGTGGTTTTGAGGCTGAAGGCAGCAGGAAAGCCCGCAGCCCCCAGGTCTGTGGGGCTACGCAAGCGGTTCCCAAAGAGCTTTAGAACAAGGCATAGTTTTCCCTGCTGGCTCTTTGGGCATGGGACCCATCTCCAGCCATAGGCCATTTTTGTTCTTGATAGTGCGCCAAGTGGGAAAGGGTGGTGTCGAGGCTGAAGGCAGCAGGAAAGCCCGCAGCCCCCAGGTCTGTGCGGCTACGCAAGCGGTTCCCAAAGAGCTTTAGAACAAGGCATAATTTTCCCTGCTGGCTCTTCGGACGGGGGACCCATCTCCAGCCGTACGGCCATTTTTGTGCCTGGCGCGGTGCCAAGTGGGAAAGGGTGGTGTCGAGGCTAAAGGCAGCAGGAAAGCCCGCAGCCCCCAGGTCTGTGGAGCTACGCAAGCAGTTCCCAAAGAGCTTTAGAACAAGGCATAGTTTTCCCTGCTGGCTCTTTGGGCGGGGGACCCATCTCCAGCCGTATGGCCATTTTTGTGCATGGCGCAGCGCCAAGTGGGAAAGGGTGGCTTTGAGGCTGAAGGCAGCAGGAAAGCCCGCAGCCCCCAGGTCTGTGGGGCTACGCAAGCGGTTCCCAAAGAGCTTTAGAACAAGGCATAGTTTTCCCTGCTGGCTCTTTGGGCATGGGACCCATCTCCACCCGTATGGCTATTTTTGTGCCTGACGCGGTGCGTAGTGGCATAGGGTGGTTTTGAGGCTGAAGGCAGCAGGAAAGCCCGCAGCCCCCACGTCTGTGGGGCCAAGCAAGCGGTTCCCAAAGAGCTTTAGAACAAGGCATAGTTTTCCCTGCTGGCTCTTTGGGCGGGGGACCCATCTCCAGCCGTATGGCCATTTTTGTGCCTGGCGCGGCGCCAAGTGGGAAAGGGTGGCTTTGAGGCTGAAGGCAGCAGCAAAGCCCGCAGCCCCCAGGTCTGTGGGGCTACGCAAGCGGTTCCCAAAGAGCTTTAGAACAAGGCATAGTTTTCCCTGCTGGCTCTTTGGGCATGGGACCCATCTCCAGCCATATGGCCATTTTTGTGCCTGGCCCGGCGCCAAGAGGGAAAGGGTGGTGTCGAGGCTAAAGGCAGCAGGAAAGCCCGCAGCCCCCAGGTCTGTGGGGCTACGCAAGCGGTTCCCAAAGAGCTTTAGAACAAGGCATAGTTTTCCCTGCTGGCTCTTTGGGCGGGGGACCCATCTCCAGCCTTATGGCCATTTTTGTGCATGGCGCAGCGCCAAGTGGGAAATGGTGGTATCGAGGCTGAAGGCAGCAGGAAAGCCCGCAGCCCCCACGACTGTGGGGCTACGCAAGCGGTTCCCAAAGAGCTTTAGAACAAGGCATAGTTTTCCCTGCTGGCTCTTTGGGCATGGGACCCATCTCCACCCATAGGCCATTTTTGTGCCTGATAGGGCGCCAAGTGGGAAAGGGTGGCTTTGAGGCTGAAGACAGCAGGAAAGCCTGCAGCCCCCATGTCTGTGGGGCTACGCAAGCGGTTCCCAAAGAGCTTTAGAACAAGGCATAGTTTTCCCTGCTGGCTCTTTGGGTGGGGGACCCATCTCCAGCCGTATGGCTATTTTTGAGCCTGACGCGGTGCGTAGTGGCATAGGGTGGTTTTGAGGCTGAAGGCAGCAGGAAAGCCCGCAGCCCCCACGTCTGTGGGGCCAAGCAAGCGGTTCCCAAAGAGCTTTAGAACAAGGCATAGTTTTCCCTGCTGGCTCTTTGGGCGGGGGACCCATCTCCAGCCGTATGGCCATTTTTGTGCCTGGCGCGGTGCGTAGTGGGAAAGGGTGGTTTTGACGCTGAAGGCAGCAGGAAAGCCCGCAGCCCCCAGGTCTGTGGGGCTATGCAAGCAGCTCCCAAAGAGCTTTAGAACAAGGCATAATTTTCCCTGCTGGCTCTTTGGGCATGGGACCCATCTCCACCCATAGGCCATTTTTGTGCTTCATAGGGCGCCAAGTGGGAAAGGGTGGCTTTGAGGCTGAAGGCAGCAGGAAAGCCTGCAGCCCCCAGGTCTGTGGGGCTATGCAAGCAGCTCCCAAAGAGCTTTAGAACAAGGCATAGTTTTCCCTGCTGGCTCTTTGTTCGGGGGACCCATCTCCAGCCATAGGCCATTTTTGTGCCTGGCCCGGCGCCCAGTGGGAAAGGGTGGCTTTGAGGCTTGAAGGCAGCAGGAAAGCCCGCAGCCCCCAGGTCTGTGCGGCTACGCAAGCGGTTCCCAAAGAGCTTTAGAACAAGGCATAGTTTTCCCTGCTGGCTCTTTGGGCATGGGACCCATCTCCAGCCGTATGGCCATTTTTGAGCCTGGCGCGGGGCCAAGTGGGAAAGGGTTGTGTCGAGGCTAAAGGCAGCAGGAAAGCCCGCAGCCCCCAGGTCTGTGGGGCTACGCAAGCGGTTCCCAAAGAGCTTTAGAACAAGGCATAATTTTCCCTGCTGGCTCTTTGGGCGGGGGACCCATCTCCAGCCGTATGGCCATTTTTGTGCCTGGCGCAGCGCCAAGTGGGAAAGGGTGGTTTTGAGGCTGAAGGCAGCAGCAAAGCCCGCAGCCCCCAGGTCTGTGGGGCTACGCAAGCGGTTCCCAAAGAGCTTTAGAACAAGGCATAGTTTTCCCTGCTGGCTCTTTGGGCGGGGGACCCATCTCCAGCCGTATGGCCATTTTTGTGCCTGGCCGGGGGCCAAGTGGGAAAGGGTGGTTTTGAGGCTGAAGGCAGCAGGAAAGCCCGCAGCCCCCAGGTGTGTGGGGCTACGCAAGCGGTTCCCAAAGAGCTTTAGAACAAGGCATAGTTTTCCCTGCTGGCTCTTTGGGCATGGGACCCATCTCCAGCCATAGGCCATTTTTGTGCTTGATAGGGCGCCAAGTGGGAAAGGGTTGCTTTGAGGCTGAAGACAGCAGGAAAGCCCGCAGCCCCCAGGTCTGTGGGGCTACGCAAGCGGTTCCCAAAGAGCTTTAGAACAAGGCATAGTTTTCGCTGCTGGCTCTCTGGGCGGGGGACCCATCTCCAGCCGTATGGTCATTTTTGAGCCTGGCGCGACGCCAGGTGGGAAAGGGTGGCTTTGAGGCTGAAGGCAGGAGCAAAGCCTGCAGCCCCCAGGTCTGTGGTGCTACGCAAGCGGTTCCCAAAGAGCTTTAGAACAAGGCATAGTTTTCCCAGCTGGCTCTTAGGGCATGGGACCCATCTCCAGCCATAGGCCATTTTTGTGCCTGGCGCGAAGCCAAGTGGGAAAGGGTGCTGTCGAGGCTGAAGGCAGCAGGAAAGCCCGCAGCCCCCAGGTCTGTGCGGCTACGCAAGCGGTTCCCAAAGAGCTTTAGAACAAGGCATAGTTTTCCCTGCTGGCTCTTTGGGCGGGGGACCCATCTCCAGTCGTATGGCTATTTTTATGCCTGGCGTGTTGCGTAGTGGGAAAGGGTGGTTTTGAGGCTGAAGGCAGCAGGAAAGCCTGCAGCCCCCAGGTCTGTGGGGCTACGCAAGCGGTTCCCAAAGAGCTTTAGAACAAGGCATAGTTTTCCCTGCTGGCTCTTTGGGCGGGGGACCCATCTCCAGCCGTATGGCCATTTTTGTGCCTGATGCGGCGCAAAGTGGGAAAGGGTGGCTTTGAGGCTGAAGGCAGCAGGAAAGCCCGCAGCCCCCAGGTCTGTGCGGCTACGCAAGCGGTTCCCAAAGAGCTTTAGAACAAGGCATAGTTTTCCCTGCTGGCTCTTTGGGCGGGGGACCCATCTCCAGCCGTACGGCCATTTTTGTGCCTGGCGCGGAGCCAAGAGGGAAAGGGTGGGTGTCGAGGCTAAAGGCAGCAGGAAAGCCCGCAGCCCCCAGGTCTGTGCGGCTACGCAAGCGGTTCCCAAAGAGCTTTAGAACAAGGCATAATTTTCCCTGCTGGCTCTTTGGGCGGGGGACCCATCTCCAGCCGTATGGCCATTTTGTGCCTGGCCGGGGGCCAAGTGGGAAAGGGTGGTTTTGAGGCTGAAGGCAGCAGGAAAGCCCGCAGCTTCCAGGTCTGTGGGGCTACGCAAGCGGTTCCCAAAGAGCTTTAGAACAAGGCATAGTTTTCCCTGCTGGCTCTTTGGGCATGGGACCCATCTCCAGCCATAGGCCATTTTTGTTCTTGATAGTGCGCCAAGTGGGAAAGGGTGGTGTCGAGGCTGAAGGCAGCAGGAAAGCCCGCAGCCCCCAGGTCTGTGCGGCTACGCAAGCGGTTCCCAAAGAGCTTTAGAACAAGGCATAATTTTCCCTGCTGGCTCTTCGGACGGGGGGACCCATCTCCAGCCGTACGGCCATTTTTGTGCCTGGCGCGGGTGCCAAGTGGGAAAGGGTGGTGTCGAGGCTAAAGGCAGCAGGAAAGCCCGCAGCCCCCAGGTCTGTGGAGCTACGCAAGCAGTTCCCAAAGAGCTTTAGAACAAGGCATAGTTTTCCCTGCTGGCTCTTTGGGCGGGGGACCCATCTCCAGCCGTATGGCCATTTTTGTGCATGGCGCAGCGCCAAGTGGGAAAGGGTGGCTTTGAGGCTGAAGGCAGCAGGAAAGCCCGCAGCCCCCAGGTCTGTGGGGCTACGCAAGCGGTTCCCAAAGAGCTTTAGAACAAGGCATAGTTTTCCCTGCTGGCTCTTTGGGCATGGGACCCCATCTCCAGCCGTATGGCTATTTTTGTGCCTGACGCGGTGCGTAGTGGCATAGGGTGGTTTTGAGGCTGAAGGCAGCAGGAAAGCCCGCAGCCCCCACGTCTGTGGGGCCAAGCAAGCGGTTCCCAAAGAGCTTTAGAACAAGGCATAGTTTTCCCTGCTGGCTCTTTGGGCGGGGGACCCATCTCCAGCCGTATGGCCATTTTTGTGCCTGGCGCGGCGCCAAGTGGGAAAGGGTGGCTTTGAGGCTGAAGGCAGCAGCAAAGCCCGCAGCCCCCAGGTCTGTGGGGCTACGCAAGCGGTTCCCAAAGAGCTTTAGAACAAGGCATAGTTTTCCCTGCTGGCTCTTTGGGCATGGGACCCATCTCCAGCCATATGGCCATTTTTGTGCCTGGCCCGGCGCCAAGAGGGAAAGGGTGGTGTCGAGGCTAAAGGCAGCAGGAAAGCCCGCAGCCCCCAGGTCTGTGGGGCTACGCAAGCGGTTCCCAAAGAGCTTTAGAACAAGCATAGTTTTCCCCTGCTGGCTCTTTGGGCGGGGGACCCATCTCCAGCCGTATGGCCATTTTTGTGCATGGCGCAGCGCCAAGTGGGAAATGGTGGTATCGAGGCTGAAGGCAGCAGGAAAGCCCGCAGCCCCCACGTCTGTGGGGCTACGCAAGCGGTTCCCAAAGAGCTTTAGAACAAGGCATAGTTTTCCCTGCTGGCTCTTTGGGCATGGGACCCATCTCCACCCATAGGCCATTTTTGTGCCTGATAGGGCGCCAAGTGGGAAAGGGTGGCTTTGAGGCTGAAGACAGCAGGAAAGCCTGCAGCCCCCATGTCTGTGGGGCTACGCAAGCGGTTCCCAAAGAGCTTTAGAACAAGGCATAGTTTTCCCCTGCTGTGGCTCTTTGGGTGGGGGGACCCATCTCCAGCCGTATGGCTATTTTTGAGCCTGACGCGGTGCGTAGTGGCATAGGGTGGTTTTTGAGGCTGAAGGCAGCAGGAAAGCCCGCAGCCCCCACGTCTGTGGGGCCAAGCAAGCGGTTCCCAAAGAGCTTTAGAACAAGGCATAGTTTTCCCTGCTGGCTCTTTGGGCGGGGGGACCCATCTCCAGCCGTATGGCCATTTTTGTGCCTGGCGCGGTGCGTAGTGGGAAAGGGTGGTTTTGACGCTGAAGGCAGCAGGAAAGCCCGCAGCCCCCAGGTCTGTGGGGCTACGCAAGCGGTTCCCAAAGAGCTTTAGAACAAGGCATAGTTTTCCCCTGCTGGCTCTTTGGGCGGGGGACCCATCTCCAGCCTTATGGCCATTTTTGTGCATGGCGCAGCGCCAAGTGGGAAATGGTGGTATCGAGGCTGAAGGCAGCAGGAAAGCCCGCAGCCCCCACGTCTGTGGGGCTACGCAAGTGGTTCCCAAAGAGCTTTAGAACAAGGCATAGTTTTCCCTGCTGGCTCTTTGGGCATGGGACCCATCTCCACCCATAGGCCATTTTTGTGCCTGATAGGGCGCCAAGTGGGAAAGGGTGGCTTTGAGGCTGAAGACAGCAGGAAAGCCTGCAGCCCCCAGGTCTGTGGGGCTACGCAAGCGGTTCCCAAAGAGCTTTAGAACAAGGCATAGTTTTCCCTGCTGGCTCTTTGGGCGGGGGGACCCATCTCCAGCCGTATGGCTATTTTTGTGCCTGACGCGGTGCGTAGAGGCATAGGGTGGTTTTTGAGGCTGAAGGCAGCAGGAAAGCCCGCAGCCCCCACGTCTGTGGGGCCAAGCAAGCGGTTCCCAAAGAGCTTTAGAACAAGGCATAGTTTTCCCTGCTGGCTCTTTGGGCGGGGGACCCATCTCCAGCCGTATGGCCATTTTTGTGCCTGGCGCGGTGCGTAGTGGGAAAGGGTGGTTTTGACGCTGAAGGCAGCAGGAAAGCCCGCAGCCCCCAGGTCTGTGGGGCTACGCAAGCGGTTCCCAAAGAGCTTTAGAACAAGGCATAGTTTTCCCTGCTGTCTCTTTGGGCGGGGGACCCATCTCCAGCCGTATGGCCATTTTTGTGCCTGGCGCGGCGCCAAGTGGGTAAGGGTGGTGTCGAGGCTGAAGGCAGCAGCAAAGCCTGCAGCCCCCAGGTCTGTGGGGCTACGCAAGCGGTTCCCAAAGAGCTTTAGAACAAGGCATAGTTTTCCCTGCTGGCTCTTTGGGCATGGGACCCATCTCCAGCCGTATGGCCATTTTTGTCCCTGGCCCGGCGCCAAGTGGAAAGGGGTGGCTTTGAGGCTGAAGGCAGCAGGAAAGCCCGCAGCCCCCAGGTCTCTGGGGCTACGCAAGCGGTTCCCAAAGAGCTTTAGAACAAGGCATAGTTTTCCCTGCTCGCTCTTTGGGCGGGGGACCCATCTCCAGCCATATGGCCATTTTTGTGCCTGGCGAAGCCCCCAAGTGCGAAAGGGTGGCTTTGAGGCTGAAGGCAGCAGGAAAGCCCGCAGCCCCCAGGTCTGTGGGGCTACGCAAGCGGTTCCCAAAGAGCTTTAGAACAAGGCATAGTTTTCCCTGCTGGCTCTTTTGGCAGGGGACCCATCTCCAGCCGTATGGCCATTTTTGTGCCTGGCCCGGCGCCAAGTGGGAAAGGGTGGCTTTGAGACTGAAGGCAGCAGGAAAGCCCGCAGCCCCCAGGTCTGTGGGGCTACGCAAGCGGTTCCCAAAGAGCTTTAGAACAAGGCATAGTTTTCCCTGCTGGCTCTCTGGGCGGGGGACCCATCTCCAGCCGTATGGCCATTTTTGAGCCTGGAGCAGTGCCAAGTGGGAAAGGGTGGTGTCGAGGCTGAAGGCAGCAGGAAAGCCTGCAGCCCCCAGGTCTGTGGGGCTACGCAAGCAGTTCCCAAAGAGCTTTAGAACAAGGCATAGTTTTCCCTGCTGGCTCTTTGGGCGGGGGGACCCATCTCCAGCCATAGGCCAATTTTTGTGCCTGGCCCGGCGCCCAGTGGGAAAGGGTGGCTTTGAGGCTTGAAGGCAGCAGGAAAGCCCGCAGCCCCCAGGTCTGTGGGGCTACGCAAGCGGTTCCCAAAGAGCTTTAGAACAAGGCATAATTTTCCCTGCTGGCTCTTTGGGCGGGGGACCCATCTCCAGCCATATGGCCATTTTTGTGCCTGGCGCAGCGCCAAGTGGGAAAGGGTGGTTTTGAGGCTGAAGGCAGCAGCAAAGCCTGCAGCCCCCAGGTCTGTGGGGCTACGCAAGCGGTTCCCAAAGAGCTTTAGAACAAGGCATAATTTTCCCTGCTGGCTCTTTGGGCGGGGGACCCATCTCCAGCCGGTATGGCCATTTTTGTGCCTGGCCGGGGGCCAAGTGGGAAAGGGTGGTTTTGAGGCTGAAGGCAGCAGGAAAGCCCGCAGCCCCCACGTGTGTGGGGCCAAGCAAGCGGTTCCCAAAGAGCTTTAGAACAAGGCATAGTTTTCCCTGCTGGCTCTTTGGGCATGGGACCATCTCCAGCCATAGGCCATTTTTGTGCTTGATAGGGCGCCAAGTGGGAAAGGGTGGTGTCGAGGCTGAAGGCAGCAGGAAAGCCCGCAGCCCCCAGGTCTGTGCGGCTACGCAAGCGGTTCCCAAAGAGCTTTAGAACAAGGCATAATTTTCCCTGCTGGCTTTTTGGGCGGGGGACCCATCTCCAGCCGTACGGCCATTTTTGTGCCTGGCGCGGCGCCAAGAGGGAAAGGGTGGTGTCGAGGCTAAAGGCAGCAGGAAAGCCCGCAGCCACCAGGTCTGTGGAGCTACGCAAGCAGTTCCCAAAGAGCTTTAGAACAAGGCATAGTTTTCCCTGCTGGCTCTCTGGGCGGGGGACCCATCTCCAGCCGTATGGCCATTTTTGTGCATGGCGCAGCGCCAAGTGGGAAAGGGTGGCTTTGAGGCTGAAGGCAGCAGGAAAGCCCGCAGCCCCCAGGTCTGTGGGGCTACGCAAGCGGTTCCCAAAGAGCTTTAGAACAAGGCATAGTTTTCCCTGCTGGCTCTTTGGGCATGGGACCCATCTCCACCCATAGGCCATTTTTGTGCCTGATAGGGCGCCAAGTGAGAAAGGGTGGCTTTGAGGCTAAAGACAGCAGGAAAGCCTGCAGCCCCCAGGTCTGTGGGGCTACGCAAGCGGTTCCCAAAGAGCTTTAGAACAAGGCATAGTTTTCCCTGCTGGCTCTTTGGGTGGGGGACCCATCTCCAGCCGTATGGCTATTTTTGTGCCTGACGCGGTGCGTAGTGGCATAGGGTGGTTTTGAGGCTGAAGGCAGCAGGAAAGCCCGCAGCCCCCACGTCTGTGGGGCCAAGCAAGCGGTTCCCAAAGAGCTTTAGAACAAGGCATAGTTTTCCCTGCTGGCTCTTTGGGCGGGGGACCCATCTCCAGCCATACGGCCATTTTTGTGCCTAGCGCGGCGCCAAGTTTGAAAGGGTGGTGTCGAGGCTGAAGGCAGCAGGAAAGCCCGCAGCCCCCAGGTCTGTGGGGCCAAGCAAGCGGTTCCCAAAGAGCTTTAGAACAAGGCATAGTTTTCCCTGCTGGCTCTTTGGGCATGGGACCCATCTCCAGCCATATGCCATTTTTGTGCCTGATAGGGCGCCAAGTGGGAAAGGGTGGTGTCAAGGCTGAAGGCAGCAGGAAAGCCCGCAGCCCCCAGGTGTGTGGGGCTACGCAAGCGGTTCCCAAAGAGCTTTAGAACAAGGCATAGTTTTCCCTGCTGGCTCTTTGGGCATGGGACCCATCTCCAGCCATAGGCCATTTTTGTGCTTGATAGGGCGCCAAGTGGGAAAGGGTTGCTTTGAGGCTGAAGACAGCAGGAAAGCCCGCAGCCCCCAGGTCTGTGGGGCTACGCAAGCGGTTCCCAAAGAGCTTTAGAACAAGGCATAGTTTTCCCTGCTGGCTCTTAGGGCATGGGACCCATCTCCAGCCATAGGCCATTTTTGTGCCTGGCGCGAAGCCAAGTGGGAAAGGGTGCTGTCGAGGCTGAAGGCAGCAGGAAAGCCCGCAGCCCCAAGGTCTGTGGGGCTACGCAAGCGGTTCCCAAAGAGCTTTAGAACAAGGCATAGTTTTCCCTGCTGGCTCTTTGGGCGGGGGACCCATCTCCAGCCGTACGGCCATTTTTGTGCCTGGCGCGGCGCCAAGAGGGAAAGGGGTGGTGTCGAGGCTAAAGGCAGCAGGAAAGCCCGCAGCCCCCAGGTCTGTGGGGCTATGCAAGCGGTTCCCAAAGAGCTTTAGAACAAGGCATAGTTTTCCGTGCTGGCTCTTTGGGCGGGGGACCCATCTCCAGCCGTATGGCCATTTTTGTGCATGGCGCAGCGCCAAGTGGGAAATGGTGGTATCGAGGCTGAAGGCAGCAGGAAAGCCAGCAGCCCCCAGGTCTGTGGGGCTATGCAAGCGGTTCCCAAAGAGCTTTAGAACAAGGCATAGTTTTCCGTGCTGGCTTGACGGGAATGATTTGATCACCTTTGAAAGAACCCCTTGTACTAGCCAGCTGATCGACAAGGACGTGCTGGAGCTCGCGTACCGCGAGCTACAGAAGATTTGAAGAAGGGAGTGTTTTAAAAAGAAACTTTTAGCGAACTAAGACTGTTTACCGTCACAAGATAAGCTCAGCAACAGGATGTGTAAGAGCCAGATAGCCTTGCAACGTATAACCAATTAGGAGCTCAGCTTTAGCAATATGTATGAAGCTATTATCTGTGTAACCAATGAGCCTTTTACACGCTGACTTATGTTGAGTAACTTAAAGGTATAAAAAACAACTATTGAACAATAAAGTTAGATCTAGCTTGCACCCGACTAGGTCTCCGTCTCTCAATCGCGGCAAATTGGTGACCCCGACGTGATGGGTTTATGAACCGCCTAGCTGAGCGGCTTGCTGCGAGTCCCACAGAACGTTGAATGAGCTGCTGAAAGGAAGCAGGAGCCGGCCGGCCTGAAATCCCTCCGGAGTAGAGAGGTGAGCTGTGGGAAACATGGGGAATCAAGCGTCTTCCCCGGAAAGAGACGTATATGAACTTATGAAAGGTCTTCTTAAAAAGCGTGGGAAAAATATTTCCGGGCATGACCTCAAAGCAATGCTTAAATGGGTGCAGGTAAAAATTCCCACTGTAACTGCATCTAGTATTTTTACACGGGAACTCTGGGATGACGTGGGGGTAAAACTATGGGACGCGGCAACGACCGGGAATGCTGAAGCACTACGTATGCTTCCTTGGTGGCGAACCATTTTTGAAACCTTAAAAGCACAAGAACGCCAGGGTAGTAAAGACGCCGATAATCAAAATAATCCGCCTGATGTCGACTCTGTTAAAGGGCTCCTTACGGTGGGTTTGGCTGGGCGCCCCCCGGAGGAAGATCCCTTTGACCCTGGTCCTGTGGACCCTGACAAAGAGCCACAGCTTTACCCCCCAGACCCTCATGATGTATGGGCTGACATTAAACGACAAGCTTTAAAGGAAGGAGACTTAGACGTAGCCCGGACAATAGTCGCCCCTGTGATTTATCAAGGTCGGGGGGGTGGAGCACAATGGGAAGCTCTATCCTTCCCGGTAATAAAAGAACTGCGCCGCACTATTACAGAGCATGGGCTCTCTTCTCCATATTTTGCGAGCCTACTATCTTCTGTATTCGACACTTACGTGATGATCCTCATGACTTAAAATCTCTTGTGCAGCTGTTATTGACTCCTACTCAGTACTCGTTATGGGAGTCACATTGGAGGGGGGGACTCCAAGCTCTCCTCCTGACCTATGTAGGTCATGCCAATGAAAGTCTTACTGCTCTGACTATAGAACATCTTACGGGCACAGGACGCTGGGCGAGTCCGATCGCCCAGACGCGAGATATCCCACGAGAAGCTCTCGAGGCAGTTCGAGAGGAAGCAAGAAAGGCTTTAGGAAAAGTCCCAGACTCCCAAAAGCCGCAAAAAGCCTTTACTTCTATTACACAGGAACCACGAGAGCCCTATATGCAGTTTATCGATAGATTGAAACAAGCCTTAGAGCGTCAGATAGATAACACAGAAGCTCGTGAAATCTTGTTGTTGAAATTGGCAGTAGAAAATGCTAACGCAGATTGTAAAAAGCTTTTGAAATCTCTTCCTAACCAAAACCCTACCTTAGTCGAAATGGTGGAAGCCTGTAACAGAATTGGCACTACGGAGCACAAGTATGAAGCAATGGCAGCCGCCTTTGCAGCTATGCGCGGCCCGATGACTCCGGGTGTATGCTACGGGTGTGGTAAGCCTGGTCATTTTAAAAAGAATTGTTTAACCGCGAATACCAATGCGAGACCTCGAGCTCCGGGAATCTGTCCTAGGTGCAAGAAAGGGCGTCATTATGCTAATCAGTGCCGCTCTAAGTATGATTTGCAGGGTCAATTGATCCAGGGAAACCGCTCACGGAGCGCGGGGGCAGCGACGCGTGCAGACACAAATGCCGCAGCCGATACCTCAAAACCCCCAAGGGGGGGCAGCAGCGCCTCAAGTCTTCGTCCAGCAACAGCCGGTAGCGCCGGATTGGACTTGGCAACCTCCTACACGGTAACGTTACTCGATCCCTCAGTCCACCTATTGTCAACCAATATCTCGGGGCCCTTACCCTCTGGAACGCAAGCACTGTTGTTAGGAAGATCATCTACAACATTGTCAGGACTTTTTGTATTACCAGGGGTAATTGACTCTGACAGTACTAATGAAATCAAGATTATGGTATGGACCCCATTTCCTCCCTGCACAATACCACAAGGTAGCCGTATAGCGCAACTGATTTTAATTCCCAAAGACCCGGGTTCCCCCATCCCCACTCAATCCCAACAGAGACAGGGAAGTTTTGGATCTACAGGGCACCCCCAAATTTTGTGGGTAGAATCTATTTCTCACAAACGACCCATATGCCAGTGTACCCTCACTCTCAAGGGACAACGACTTGTGTTGAGTGGAATCGTGGATACTGGAGCCGATGTTACAGTTATTTCTCGGGCCAAGTGGCCCCCACAATGGCCTCTTGCTAATATTTCTCAGGCTTTAGCAGGGATTGGCGGAACTGGTAGTAGCCAACAGAGTCTAGAATTGATCCAAATTGAAGGGCCGGAAGGACACGTGGCTTCTGTTAAGCCTTTTGTATTACCTGTTCCCATGATTTTGTGGGGACGAGATGTATTGTCCCAGTGGGGGGTATCCCTTCAGACACATTTTTAGGTGGGGCCATTGGGGGGCGCGACACCCTAAAATTGACTTGGAAAACCGACACCCCTGTTTGGGTTGACCAATGGCCCCTGCCGCTAGAAAAGCTTCGCGCCCTCCAAGAATTAGTCGCTGAGCAATTATCAAAGGGCCATATTGTGCCCTCTGTTAGCCCTTGGAATTCACCTATTTTTGTTATTAAAAAACAAACTGGCAAGTGGCGCCTTCTCCACGACCTCAGAAAAATTAATGACGCTATGGAAGACATGGGAGCCCTCCAACCAGGACTCCCGTCCCCCACTATGATCCCTCGTCATTGGCATTTGACTGTTATTGACCTCAAAGACTGCTTTTTTAATATCCCACTGCATCCACACGATGCTCCTAAATTTGCTTTTTCAGTTCCAAGCGTCAACATGCAAGCCCCGTTGCAAAGATACCAGTGGGTTGTGCTGCCACAAGGAATGAAAAACAGCCCTACAATCTGTCAGTGGTATGTAGCTAAGGTACTTAGTCCTGTTAGGACCGCAATGTCCGGTGTCTTATTGTATCATTACATGGATGATATCCTAGTGGCCGCACAACATCACGAGGCCATGGAGGAAGCTGTAGCCCTTGTCACAACTGCTGTCAACTCCGCAGGTCTCTGTATTGCACCGGAGAAGGTTCAAAAGGTACCCCCATGGAAATATCTAGGCTGGCGCATACGGACTCAAACTATAATTCCCCAGCCACTACAAATTCCAATAGATGTGAAAAACCTACACGATGTGCAGAAACTGCTAGGAACAATTAATTGGGTTAGACCATTATTAGGAATTTCCAATGCAGGCTTGCGTCCTTTGTTTGAACTACTAAAAGGAGATACTAATCTCAATTCTCCTCGAGCTCTTGGCCCTGAGGCTGTTGACTCCCTGCAAAAGGTCGCTACCGCGATCGCCTCAAGGCAAGCACACCGCTGTGCTCCCGATTTACCTTTCTATCTAATCATTTTGAATCCTGTTCGACAGCCTTATGCCTTGATATTTCAATGGGATTCGCAGAACTCTGATCCATTGTTAATCATTGAATGGATTTTTTTACCAAATCAACCCACGAAAACTGTCCTGACACAGCATGAAATGTTCGCATCTTTACTCATTCGAGCCCGGCGACGTTTATTGACATTGTCTGGACTAGACTTTGCCTGTGTTTATTTACCTGTAGCTAAAGACTATCTGCAGTGGCTTCACCAGCAATCAGAAGCCTTTGGTATGGCACTCGCCAACTATGCGGGACAACTTTCTTCTCACCCGCCTTCACATCGACTGTTCAGCACTACCTTTTCTATCATGCCCAAGCCTAAAAGAAGTGACCTACCTTTACAAGCCCTGACAGTATTTACGGACGGATCCGGCAAGTCACATAAGTCTGTGATCCTCTGGTGGGACGATCATAGCGGCCGGTGGGATTCAGACATAGAAACTGTGCCAGGCTCTCCCCAAATTGTAGAATTAGCAGCTGTTGTCCGAGTCTTTCGGAAATGGTCTTTACCGCTTAATATTGTTACAGATTCTGCTTATGTTACAGGAATTGTCGAACGGGCTGAAGCGTCTCTGTTACGCGAAATTTTACCTGTTAACTTATTTTTTCTTTTGCAGGAGCTTGTTTTTCTCCTCGATTCACGCTCTCACCCCTATTTTATTATGCATATTAGATCTCACACCTCTTTGCCTGGCTTTATTGCAGAAGGCAACCGGCGAGCCGATTTGCTTACGCTGCCTGTACATGTATTGCCTGACCGCATAGCACAAGCTAAATTGAGTCATTCTTTTTTCCACCAGAATGCTGGAGGTCTCAAACGGCAGTTTGGACTTACATCCCAACAAGCGTCTAATATTATTGCTGTATGCCCTGACTGTCAAAGACATTCTTTCCCGTCAACAGCGGGCGGAGTTAATCCCAGAGGACTGCAAAGTTTACAGCTCTGGCAAACAGACGTTACACATTATCCAGAGTTTGGTAATTTGAAATGTGTCCATTCCTCTATTGACACCTTTTCCGGCGCCTTGTTTGCCTCTTGCCACACAGGAGAGAAGGCGCGTGACGTCCGCAAACATTTGTTGCGTGCCTTTGCTACCTTGGGCATACCCTCTCAGGTAAAAACAGACAATGGTCCTGCATATGTTTCAACCGCAACAAAAGCCTTTTTTGATTCCTGGGGCGTGACCCATGTCACCGGTATTCCTCATTCCCCTACAGGTCAATCTCTAATTGAACGCTCCCACCAGTCTTTGAAGCGCTTATTGCAACAACAAAAAGGGGGAATGGGGACTGCTACTCCTGAGGAACGACTACAGAAAGCTTTGTATGTTTTTAACTTTTTGAATTGCTCTTTAATAGATAACAATCCTCCGATAGTCCGACATTTTAATGCCAATGCTTCACTTGAGGTGCGAATTAAAGCCCCGGTGTTGGTTCGAGATCCAGAAACAGGTAAGATCATGGGACCGTATCCTCTTGTTACATGGGGAAGAGGTTATGCTTGTGTCTCCACAGAAAAAGGCCCCAGGTGGATACCAGCAAAGAACGTACGACCCTTCCGTGAATCCCTACCACAATCATCGAGTGACGACTCCGATCATCTCGACTCCGGTCATCTCTTTGATCAACAAACTCCTGAACCCTCTGGGACCCCGAACGACTAATACAACGCTGCCGACTCATGAGGGTCTCAGAGCGCCGGAACAGGATTAGACTTTGACTCTTGTTACTGTGAAAGAACTTGGGACCATGATTGGGTGTCTGGTTTTGATAACAATAGGTATAGGACCCTTACCCCTTTGGGGCAGTCCTTTCCCTTTCCCCCCTCCTCTTCCCAAAGTAAATGTGTGGGTTACATTGGCAAATTTGACCGGACAAGACACTTTGTGTCTTGCTACTGCCTCCCCTAACAACCCCTTTTCTACGTGCCTTGTGGGTTTGCCGCTAGATGAGTGGCCACAACCAAGCAATCCGGCTATTAAAACCGTCTACAACAATTCTAGAAAAATCGTAGACCGTTGGGACGGGTATTTTCCCTACTTCCCAATCGGTGACCTAGAACCACAAGAGATTGAGCTTCTCGGATCAGTAAAAATGGATTTTTGTGTTAAATTTAACTACACAGGAAAAAATCAATCTAGAGCATGGGATGTCTCTCCTTCCCATCCCGTTTTTAAAAATGCTACTGCTTGGTGCAATTACACGGCAACAAATTTGTCTCAGTCTACCAATGCTCCCGTTCTCCTACCATCAGGGATATTTTTTATTTGCGGAGACAGAGCATGGTCCGCTATCCCTTCTCACATAAAAGGAGGTCCCTGTAGCCTCGGACGCCTTACTGTCCTGACTCCTAATACATCCATGATTTTACAGCACCGTCTTTCTCATAGGGTGAAGCGCAGCATTCATGCATATGCCCCTGACTGTGATGATAACACAGATTTTTGGTCTTTTAGTCACCGCTTTGCCGCCTCTTTACTCTTACCAGGCGTTGCTGCTAGCAAAGCCTTATCAGTCTTAGATAAACTTGGTTGTTGGCTTGCCAAACAGACTAATGCTACTAGTGGAGCACTATCAGGCCTTTTATTAGATGTTGATAGTGTGCGCCACGCTACATTGCAAAATAGAGCTGCTATTGATTTTTTGCTTTTGGCGCAAGGCCATGGCTGTGAAGACTTTGACGGTATGTGTTGTATGAATCTCTCCGACCACTCGGAATCGATTCATGCCAGCATTCGACAGCTTAAAGATGGGGTCTCTAAACTCCGACAAGACGATAGTTGGGATTGGTTAGATAAAGTTTTTGGAGGATGGGGCCTCTCAGGATGGTTACGAAGTTTAGTGAAAACGCTCGTATATGCCTCGGCTGTTTTTCTTCTTCTGTTGCTCTTTTTGCCCTGTTTATTGCAATGCTTGCGGAAGGTACTTACTGACTCCATGACACGAATCCTTGTTGTGCAACAAGAGGGGGGAAGTGACGGGAATGATTTGATCACCTTTGAAAGAACCCCTTGTACTAGCCAGCTGATCGACACGGACGTGCTGGAGCTCGCGTACCGCGAGCTACAGAAGATTTGAAGAAGGGAGTGTTTTAAAAAGAAACTTTTAGCGAACTAAGACTGTTTACCGTCACAAGATAAGCTCAGCAACAGGATGTGTAAGAGCCAGATAGCCTTGCAACGTATAACCAATTAGGAGCTCAGCTTTAGCAATATGTATGAAGCTATTATCTGTGTAACCAATGAGCCTTTTACACGCTGACTTATGTTGAGTAACTTAAAGGTATAAAAAACAACTATTGAACAATAAAGTTAGATCTAGCTTGCACCCGACTAGGTCTCCGTCTCTCAATCGCGGCACTGGCTCTTTGGGCGGGGGACCCATCTCCAGCCGTATGGCCATTTTTGTGCATGGCGCAGCGCCAAGTGGGAAATGGTGGTATCGAGGCTGAAGGCAGCAGGAAAGCCCGCAGCCCCCAGGTCTGTGGGGCTACGCAAGCGGTTCCCAAAGAGCTTTAGAACAAGGCATAGTTTTCCCTGCTGGCTCTTTGGGCATGGGACCCATCTCCACCCATAGGCCATTTTTGTGCCTGATAGGGCGCCAAGTGGGAAAGGGTGGCTTTGAGGCTGAAGACAGCAGGAAAGCCTGCAGCCCCCAGGTCTGTGGGGCTATGCAAGCGGTTCCCAAAGAGCTTTAGAACAAGGCATAGTTTTCCCTGCTGGCTCTTTGGGTGGGGGACCCATCTCCAGCCGTATGGCTATTTTTGTGCCTGACGCGGTGCGTAGTGGCATAGGGTGGTTTTGAGGCTGAAGGCAGCAGGAAAGCCCGCAGCCCCCACGTCTGTGGGGCCAAGTAAGCGGTTCCCAAAGAGCTTTAGAACAAGGCATAGTTTTCCCTGCTGGCTCTTTGGGCGGGGGACCCATCTCCAGCCGTATGGCCATTTTTGTGTCTGGCGCGGCGCCAAGTGGGTAAGGGTGGTGTCGAGGCTGAAGGCAGCAGCAAAGCCTGCAGCCCCCAGGTCTGTGGGGCCAAGCAAGCGGTTCCCAAAGAGCTTTAGAACAAGGCATAGTTTTCCCTGCTGGCTCTTTGGGCATGGGACCCATCTCCAGCCGTATGGCCATTTTTGTCCCTGACCCGGCGCCAAGTGGGAAAGGGTGGCTTTGAGGCTGAAGGCAGCAGGAAAGCCCGCAGCCCCCAGGTCTGTGGGGCTACGCAAGCGGTTCCCAAAGAGCTTTAGAACAAGGCATAGTTTTCCCTGCTCGCTCTTTGGGCGGGGGACCCATCTCCAGCCATATGGCCATTTTTGTGCCTGGCGAAGCCCCAAGTGCGAAAGGGTGGCTTTGAGGCTGAAGGCAGCAGGAAAGCCCGCAGCCCCCAGGTCTGTGGGGCTACGCAAGCGGTTCCCAAAGAGCTTTAGAACAAGGCATAGTTTTCCCTGCTGGCTCTCTGGGCGGGGGACCCATCTCCAGCCGTATGGCCATTTTTGAGCCTGGAGCAGTGCCAAGTGGGAAAGGGTGGTTTTGAGGCTGAAGGCAGCAGGAAAGCCCGCAGCCCCCAGGTGTGTGGGGCTACGCAAGCGGTTCCCAAAGAGCTTTAGAACAAGGCATAGTTTTCCCTGCTGGCTCTCTGGGCGGGGGACCCATCTCCAGCCGTATGGCCATTTTTGAGCCTGGAGCAGTGCCAAGTGGGAAAGGGTGGTTTTGAGGCTGAAGGCAGCAGGAAAGCCCGCAGCCCCCACGTGTGTGGGGCTACGCAAGCGGTTCCCAAAGAGCTTTAGAACAAGGCATAGTTTTCCCTGCTGGCTCTTTGGGCATGGGACCCATCTCCAGCCATAGGCCATTTTTGTGCTTGATAGGGCGCCAAGTGGGAAAGGGTGGTGTCGAGGCTGAAGGCAGCAGGAAAGCCCGCAGCCCCCACGTCTGTGCGGCTACGCAAGCGGTTCCCAAAGAGCTTTAGAACAAGGCATAATTTTCCCTGCTGGCTCTTTGGGTGGGGGACCCATCTCCAGCCGTATGGCTATTTTTGTGCCTGACGCGGTACGTAGTGGCATAGGGTGGTTTTGAGGCTGAAGGCAGCAGGAAAGCCCGCAGCCCCCACGTCTGTGGGGCCAAGCAAGCGGTTCCCAAAGAGCTTTAGAACAAGGCATAGTTTTCCCTGCTGGCTCTTTGGGCGGGGGACCCATCTCCAGCCGTATGGCCATTTTTGTGCCTGGCGCGGTGCGTAGTGGGAAAGGGTGGTTTTGACGCTGAAGGCAGCAGCAAAGCCTGGAGCCCCCAGGTCTGTGGGGCCAAGCAAGCGGTTCCCAAAGAGCTTTAGAACAAGGCATAGTTTTCCCTGCTGGCTCTCTGGGCGGGGGACCCATCTCCAGCCATACGGCCATTTTTGTGCCTAGCGCGGCGCCAAGTTTGAAAGGGTGGTGTCGAGGCTGAAGGCAGCAGGAAAGCCCGCAGCCCCCAGGTCTGTGGGGCCAAGCAAGCGGTTCCCAAAGAGCTTTAGAACAAGGCATAGTTTTCCCTGCTGGCTCTTTGGGCATGGGACCCATCTCCAGCCATATGCCATTTTTGTGCCTGATAGGGCGCCAAGTGGGAAAGGGTGGTGTCAAGGCTGAAGGCAGCAGGAAAGCCCGCAGCCCCCAGGTGTGTGGGGCTACGCAAGCGGTTCCCAAAGAGCTTTAGAACAAGGCATAGTTTTCCCTGCTGGCTCTTTGGGCCTGGGACCCATCTCCAGCCATAGGCCATTTTTGTGCTTGATAGGGCGCCAAGTGGGAAAGGGTTGCTTTGAGGCTGAAGACAGCAGGAAAGCCCGCAGCCCCCAGGTCTGTGGGGCTACGCAAGCGGTTCCCAAAGAGCTTTAGAACAAGGCATAGTTTTCCCTGCTGGCTCTTAGGGCATGGGACCCATCTCCAGCCATAGGCCATTTTTGTGCCTGGCGCGAAGCCAAGTGGGAAAGGGTGCTGTCGAGGCTGAAGGCAGCAGGAAAGCCCGCAGCCCCAAGGTCTGTGGGGCTACGCAAGCGGTTCCCAAAGAGCTTTAGAACAAGGCATAGTTTTCCCTGCTGGCTCTTTGGGCGGGGGACCCATCTCCAGCCGTACGGCCATTTTTGTGCCTGGCGCGGCGCCAAGAGGGAAAGGGTGGTGTCGAGGCTAAAGGCAGCAGGAAAGCCCGCAGCCCCCAGGTCTGTGGGGCTATGCAAGCGGTTCCCAAAGAGCTTTAGAACAAGGCATAGTTTTCCGTGCTGGCTCTTTGGGCGGGGGACCCATCTCCAGCCGTATGGCCATTTTTGTGCATGGCGCAGCGCCAAGTGGGAAATGGTGGTATCGAGGCTGAAGGCAGCAGGAAAGCCAGCAGCCCCCAGGTCTGTGGGGCTATGCAAGCGGTTCCCAAAGAGCTTTAGAACAAGGCATAGTTTTCCGTGCTGGCTCTTTGGGCGGGGGACCCATCTCCAGCCGTATGGCCATTTTTGTGCATGGCGCAGCGCCAAGTGGGAAATGGTGGTATCGAGGCTGAAGGCAGCAGGAAAGCCCGCAGCCCCCAGGTCTGTGGGGCTACGCAAGCGGTTCCCAAAGAGCTTTAGAACAAGGCATAGTTTTCCCTGCTGGCTCTTTGGGCATGGGACCCATCTCCACCCATAGGCCATTTTTGTGCCTGATAGGGCGCCAAGTGGGAAAGGGTGGTGTCGAGGCTGAAGGCAGCAGGAAAGCCCGCAGCCCCCAGGTCTGTGCGGCTACGCAAGCGGTTCCCAAAGAGCTTTAGAACAAGGCATAGTTTTCCCTGCTGGCTCTTTGGGTGGGGGACCCATCTCCAGCCGTATGGCTATTTTTGTGCCTGACGCGGTGCGTAGTGGCATAGGGTGGTTTTGAGGCTGAAGGCAGCAGGAAAGCCCGCAGCCCCCACGTCTGTGGGGCCAAGCAAGCGGTTCCCAAAGAGCTTTAGAACAAGGCATAGTTTTCCCTGCTGGCTCTTTGGGCGGGGGACCCATCTCCAGCCGTATGGCCATTTTTGTGCCTGGCGCGGTGCGTAGTGGGAAAGGGTGGTTTTGACGCTGAAGGCAGCAGCAAAGACTGCAGCCCCCAGGTCTGTGGGGCTACGCAAGCGGTTCCCAAAGAGCTTTAGAACAAGGCATAGTTTTCCCTGCTGGCTCTTTGGGCGGGGGACCCATCTCCAGCCGTATGGCCATTTTTGTGCCTGGCGCGGCGCCAAGTGGGAAAGGGTGGCTTTGAGGCTGAAGGCAGCAGCAAAGCCCGCAGCCCCCAGGTCTGTGGGGCTACGCAAGCGGTTCCCAAAGAGCTTTAGAACAAGGCATAGTTTTCCCTGCTGGCTCTTTGGGCATGGGACCCATCTCCAGCCATATGGCCATTTTTGTGCCTGGCGAAGCCCCAAGTGGGAAAGGGTGGCTTTGAGGCTGAAGGCAGCAGGAAAGCCCGCAGCCCCCAGGTGTGTGGGGCTACGCAAGCGGTTCCCAAAGAGCTTTAGAACAAGGCATAGTTTTCCCTGCTGGCTCTCTGGGCGGGGGACCCATCTCCAGCCGTATGGCCATTTTTGAGCCTGGAGCAGTGCCAAGTGGGAAAGGGTGGTTTTGAGGCTGAAGGCAGCAGGAAAGCCCGCAGCCCCCACGTGTGTGGGGCTACGCAAGCGGTTCCCAAAGAGCTTTAGAACAAGGCATAGTTTTCCCTGCTGGCTCTTTGGGCATGGGACCCATCTCCAGCCATAGGCCATTTTTGTGCTTGATAGGGCGCCAAGTGGGAAAGGGTGGTGTCGAGGCTGAAGGCAGCAGGAAAGCCCGCAGCCCCCACGTCTGTGCGGCTACGCAAGCGGTTCCCAAAGAGCTTTAGAACAAGGCATAATTTTCCCTGCTGGCTCTTTGGGTGGGGGACCCATCTCCAGCCATATGGCTATTTTTGTGCCTGACGCGGTACGTAGTGGCATAGGGTGGTTTTGAGGCTGAAGGCAGCAGGAAAGCCCGCAGCCCCCACGTCTGTGGGGCCAAGCAAGCGGTTCCCAAAGAGCTTTAGAACAAGGCATAGTTTTCCCTGCTGGCTCTTTGGGCGGGGGACCCATCTCCAGCCGTATGGCCATTTTTGTGCCTGGCGCGGTGCGTAGTGGGAAAGGGTGGTTTTGACGCTGAAGGCAGCAGCAAAGCCTGGAGCCCCCAGGTCTGTGGGGCCAAGCAAGCGGTTCCCAAAGAGCTTTAGAACAAGGCATAGTTTTCCCTGCTGGCTCTTTGGGCGGGGGACCCATCTCCAGCCACAGGCCATTTTTGTGCCTGGCCCGGCGCCCAGTGGGAAAGGGTGGCTTTGAGGCTTGAATGCAGCAGGAAAGCCCGCAGCCCCCAGGTCTGTAGGGCTACGCAAGCGGTTCCCAAAGAGCTTTAAAACAAGGCATAATTTTCCCTGCTGGCTCTTTGGGCGGGGGACCCATCTCCAGCCGTATGGCCATTTTTGTGCCTGGCCGGGGGCCAAGTGGGAAAGGGTGGTTTTGAGGCTGAAGGCAGCAGGAAAGCCCGCAGCCCCCAGGTCTGTGGGGCTACGCAAGCGGTTCCCAAAGAGCTTTAGAACAAGGCATAGTTTTCCCTGCTGGCTCTTTGGGCGGGGGACCCATCTCCAGCCATAGGCCATTTTTGTGCATGGCGCAGCGCCAAGTGGGAAAGGGTGGCTTTGACGCTGAAGGCAGCACAAACCCTGCAGCCCCAGGTCTGTGGGGCTACGCAAGCGGTTCCCAAAGAGCTTTAGAACAAGGCATAGTTTTCCCTGCTGGCTCTTTGGGCGGGGGACCCATCTCCAGCCGTATGGCCATTTTTGTGCCTGGCCCGGCGCCAAGAGGGAAAGGGTGGCTTTGAGGCTGAAGGCAGCAGGAAAGCCCGCAGCCCCCAGGTCTGTGGGGCTACGCAAGCGGTTCCCAAAGAGCTTTAGAACAAGGCATAGTTTTCCCTGCTGGCTCTCTGGGCGGGGGACCCATCTCCAGCCGTATGGCCATTTTTGAGCCTGGAGCAGTGCCAAGTGGGAAAGGGTGGTTTTGAGGGTGAAGGCAGCAGGAAAGCCCGCAGCCCCCAGGTCTGTGGGGCTACGCAAGCGGTTCCCAAAGAGCTTTAGAACAAGGCATAGTTTTCCCTGCTGGCTCTTTGGGCGGGGGACCCATCTCCAGCCGTATGGCCATTTTTGTGCCTGGCGCGGCGCCAAGTGGGAAAGGGTGGTGTCGAGGCTGAAGGCAGCAGGAAAGCCTGCAGCCCCCACGTCTGTGGGGCCAAGCAAGCGGTTCCCAAAGAGCTTTAGAACAAGGCATAGTTTTCCCTGCTGGCTCTTTGGGCATGGGACCCATCTCCAGCCATAGGCCATTTTTGTGCTTGATAGGGCGCCAAGTGGGAAAGGGTGGCTTTGAGGCTGAAGGCAGCAGCAAAGCCTGCAGCCCCCAGGTCTGTGGGGCCAAGCAAGCGGTTCCCAAAGAGCTTTAGAACAAGGCATAGTTTTCCCTGCTGGCTCTTTGGGCGGGGGACCCATCTCCAGCCACAGGCCATTTTTGTGCCTGGCCCGGCGCCCAGTGGGAAAGGGTGGCTTTGAGGCTTGAATGCAGCAGGAAAGCCCGCAGCCCCCAGGTCTGTGGTGCTACGCAAGCGGTTCCCAAAGAGCTTTAAAACAAGGCATAATTTTCCCTGCTGGCTCTTTGGGCGGGGGACCCATCTCCAGCCGTATGGCCATTTTTGTGCCTGGCCGGGGGTCAAGTGGGAAAGGGTGGTTTTGAGGCTGAAGGCAGCAGGAAAGCCCGCAGCCCCCAGGTGTGTGGGGCTACGCAAGCGGTTCCCAAAGAGCTTTAGAATAAGGCATAGTTTTCCCTGCTGGCTCTTTGGGCGGGGGACCCATCTCCAGCCGTATGGCTATTTTTGTGCCTGGCGCGGTGCGTAGTGGTTTAGGATGGTTTTGAGGCTGAAGGCAGCAGGAAAGCCTGCAGCCCCCAGGTCTGTGCGGCTACACAAGCGGATCACAAAGAGCTTTAGAACAAGGCATAGTTTTCCCTGCTGGCTCTTTGGGCGGGGGACCCATCTCCAGCCGTATGGCCATTTTTGCGCCTGGCCCGGCGCCAAGTGGGAAAGGGTGGCTTTGAGGCTGAAGGCAGCAGCAAAGCCCGCAGCCCCCAGGTCTGTGCGGCTACGCAAGCGGTTCCCAAAGAGCTTTAGAACAAGGCATAGTTTTCCCTGCTGGCTCTTTGGGCGGGGGACCCATCTCCAGCCGTACGGCCATTTTTGTGCATGGCGCAGCGCCAAGTGGGAAAGGGTGGCTTTGACGCTGAAGGCAGCACAAACCCTGCAGCCCCAGGTCTGTGGGGCTACGCAAGCGGTTCCCAAAGAGCTTTAGAACAAGGCATAGTTTTCCCTGCTGGCTCTTTGGGCGGGGGACCCATATCCAGCCATATGGCCATTTTTATGCCTGGCGAAGCGCCAAGTGGGAAAGGGTGGTTTTGAGGCTGAAGGCAGCAGGAAAGCCTGCAGCCCCCAGGTCTGTGGGGCTACGCAAGCGGTTCCCAAAGAGCTTTAGAACAAGGCATAGTTTTCCCTGCTGGCTCTTTGGGCGGGGGACCCATCTCCAGCCGTATGGCCATTTTTGTGCCTGGCGCGGTGCGTCGTGGGAAAGGGTGGTTTTGAGGCTGAAGGCAGCAGGAAAGCCTGCCGTCCGAGGGTTTCTTAATGCCTTTTCTTAATGATGTCTCCACAGTGTGAAGTTTTGCAGGATTTGAAAAAGTAATAGACACAGTGAAATTGAGTCTATTGGAAACTTCCATACTTTTCCCTCCCTCTAAAATCTCTGGTGTCCTGTAGTATCCACTGCCTGCAACTGCTGTTGCAGGAGCAGACAGATTGGTATCAAATTTAGAAAAAAGGGACATCATTAAGAGGATTCACTCGCCTTATTTTTCACCGGTGTGGCCAGTAAAGAAACCAAAAAGGCAATGGCATTTCACAGTAGATTACGGAAAATTAAACGCCAACACTGCACCTCTGACCGCTGCTGTTCCGAATATCGCGGAAATTGTGACAATGATAAAAGGAGCTGCCCATCCTTGCAGGGTTGCCTTAGATTTTAAAGACATATTTTTTTATGATTCTCCTCCTTGAGCAGGACAAAGCGCAGTTTGCATTCACATGGAAAGGAGTGCAATATACCTTTAACCGCTTTCCACAAGGATACAAACATTCCCCCACTATTGCCCATAATGCTTTGGCTAAAGTGCTATCAGAGATTCCTGTTTCACAGGGATGTACAATATACCAATATATTATTGATGACATCTTAATAGGGGAGAGAACCAAGAAAGTGTACAAGACATGATGGAAAACATCCGAAAAACATTATCAGATTTGGGATTGGAAATTCCCGACTCAAAGTGTCAGGGACCCGCACAGGAAGTTAAATTCCTGGGGGTCTGGTGGATTAAGGGAGCTGCTTCTGTCCCTCAGGATACCCTGAAAAAATAGAACATGGACAGAATCCTTCCAGCACGAAGGAGTTACAGCAAGTCCTGGGAACTTTAAGTTATTAGCGTAAACACATCCCTGGCTTTTCCATCATTGCTCGCCCCCTTTATTGTTTGCTCAAAAAAGGTAAATCCTGGGAGTCGACTGAACAACATACTAATGCACTAGAATTGCTAATAAAAGAGCTAAGGTTATTCCAACAACTTGGCCCCATACATCCAACTGACCCTGTCCATGTAGAATGGGGGCTCAGTGAACATGGTTCCCGTTGTAATTTATGCCAGAAGGGACCAGCAGGACTGGAGAGACCATTAGAATTTAGCTCTCACGCCTTTAATGATACTGAGAGCAGCTATTCAGACCTGGAGAAGGGTTTACTGTCCCTGGTGCGAGCATTGCAACGAGCAGAGCAGATAAGGAGATAACAGAGCGTGATTGTTCGGGGCCCTTTTCGCCTCCCAGATGTGGTCCTTAAAGGGACACCACCACCAGCTGGCATTGCCCAGAAACCCACAGTTCGAAAGTGGTATGCTTATTTAGAAGGCATTAATGATATCATGCCAATCTCTGAAGGTAGTATCAAAGTATCCATGCTCCAGAAGGATAGAGATGGTGCCCTATTGTTCCAATCCCCACCAAACAGACCATCTCCAATCCAAGAAGCACCTCCTCTGAAAGCAGGCAGTGATCTTACAGGAGTGTGGTTTACTGGTGTGTCATCTCACCGTGAGAACAGCAAGTGGAAATACAAGGCCGTAGCACTGGAAGTAGCAACGGGGGAAAGAGCAATTGAAACAGGAGAAGGTAGGGCACAAGTAGGGGAACTCAGAGCCGTCCTACTAGCTGCACAACATGGAGCTACTTACATTTACACTGACTCATATGCTGTTTTTAAAGGAGCCACTGAATGGCTAGGACACTGGGCAGCCAATGATTGGCAGGTGAATAGAGTCCCAATCTGGGAGACAGACAGTTGGAAGCAACTGTTGGAAATAGGAGGACAGAGACCATTGCACATTGCTTGGGTAAAAGGCCACGATCGTTCAAACTCGATCACTGCTCAGTTCAACCAACAGGTAGATAGCCTCACGCGGCTACAACAAATTGACACTGTAGATGATGGTCGGGAATGGTTACATATTAAGCCTGGCCACACAGGCCGTGCTGATCTGTATCAGGAAGGTCTAGCCCGGGGGTGGCCTGTGTCGGTTAAGCTGTGCGAACAAGTAGTAACTGCCTGGTCACAATGTCGCCTACGACTCAGCAAAGATCATCCGAGTAAGGCGCCTCCCTTACACATGCGGGACAAGAAAGCGTTGTGGCATTCATGGCAGCTTGATTATATTGGGCCCTTGAGATCATCAGGTGGGAAAAGATATGTCCTGGTAGGAGTGGAGATTATCTCCAGCCTCAGTATGGCCACTGGCTTCAAATCAGCTGCTGGGGACAACACAGTGAAAGGCCTAAAAGGGTGGTTCAGCACACTTCCCCTTCCCGAGGAAATCCAAAGTGATAACGGTTCACACTTTACCGCTACAGTGGTACAAGATTGGGCCAAAGAAGAAGGGATTCGATGGGTATTTCATACTCCCTATTATCCTCAGGCTAATGGCATTGTTGAATGCACCAACGGATTGGTTAAGCGTTTTGCAAAAACTCATAAATCATAAGGGAAGGTGAAGAAGGCACCTTGCCCACCGAAATTCGAAAAGTAATATGGGATAACGCAATTGAGTTTGAGAGAAAATTTCAATCCTGGTGGTATCTGGTTAATTTCACCTACGATCCCACTGAGAGCAAAGCCACAGCTTTTGTCTTAACGATACGCAATGCCTCAGTATCCACCATATACCCAATCATCGCACTGGGGTTGAATCATCAAGGAGCTCTACTCTATCCAACACAGCACAGAGGTTGGGCACGACAAAATGAGACTAAATGGCAAACTGCTGATGTTGACGCATGCGTTTCACGAGACCAACAAGGATTCATTTGTGAGAGTAATACTCTCAAAGCACAAGACCTTTGTCTTGACACCAACCAGAATGCTTGTCACTTTGAGACACATCCCGATGAAACCCCAGAGACTGTGCTTGACTATATTGGGAAAGGGTGCGTTAGCATGAGGTCTCCCTGTAGTCTTGTATTATAGACGAGAAAGGCTTGAGACCATGGCCACTCTGGGTCTCTTTGACTACAAACAACAGGGAATAAAAAGGTGAAACTGAATAGCATCAATTCCATCTGCCAATTCGTCATTTTAGAATTTGGGCCTCCAAATAGCCATACATCATAAAAGTAGTATTATTGCCAGGTTCAATGTCAGGATTCCCTGGAGACATTCAAAGGTAGCGTAGGCCAATCCGTCTGTACAGCTCATCCAAGGTTCCTGTAAGACATAAAGGAAAAGAAAATCTGCTCGGTCTTATTCGACCGACGGGGTTAAAAAGAAGGTGCGGTCCACCGGGTGCTGATCCGGTGTATCTTCCCTGAACAATCCTTGGCTTCCCATGCATAGGGATTTTTGGGAGTAGCTAGCACCATTGGCACCGTCCCATTTTGAGGCATTTTCACTAGCACAGGTAGTCCAGGGTGAAATCTTCCGGGGTATTTTCCCGGTTCATTGGCAGCCTTTGGCGAGATAATATTGGCAGGTACACAGAAAGCTTTCATTTTAGGACAGCCGTCTCCACTCCATTTGTTATTTAGTTGATAGATGGCATCATCCAATCGCAAATGCCAACCAGGTTCATGACTTTTTGCAAAACGCTTAACCAATCTATTGGTGCGTTCAACAATGCCATTAGCCTGGGGATAATAGGGAGTATGAAATACCCATCGAATCCCTTCTTCCTTGGCCCAATCTTGTACCACCGAAGCCGTAAAGTGTGAAACGTTATCACTCTGGATTTCGTCGGGAAGGGGAAGTGTGCTGAACCACCCTGTTAGGCCTTTCACTGTGTTGTCCCTCGTAGCTGGTTTGAAACTGCTGGCCATACTGAGGCTGGAGATAATCTCCACTCCTACCAGGACATATCTTTTCCCACCTGATGATCTCAAGGGCCCAATATAATCAAGCTGCCATGAATGCCACAACGCTTTCTTGTCCCGCATGTGTAAGGGAGGCGCCTTACTCGGATGATCTTTGCTGAGTCGTAGGCGACATTGTGAACAGGCAGTTACTATTTGTTCGCACAGCTTAACTGACACAAGCCACCCACCTTCCCGATACAGGTCAGGACGGCCTGTGCGGCCACGTTTAACATGTAACGATTCAAGTAAGCGTTCCCATTCCCGACCATCATCTACAATGTCAATTTGTTGTAGCCGCGTGAGGCCATCTACCTGTTGGTTGAACTGAGCAGTGATCGAGTTTGAACGATCGTGGCCTTTTACTCAAGCAATGTGCAATGGTCTCTGTCCTCCTATTTCCAACAGTTGCTTCCAATTATCTGTCTCCCAAACTGGGACTCTATTCACCTGCCAATCGTTGGCTGCCCAGTGTCCTAGCCATTCAGTGGCTCCTTTAAGAACAGCATATGACTCAGCGTAAAAGGAGGTGGCTCCATGTTGTGCAGCTAGTAGGACAGCTCTGAGTTCCCCTACCCTCCCCTATTTCAATTGCTCTTTCTCCCGTTGTTACTTCCAGTGCTACGGCCTTATATTTGCACTTATTTTTTTCACGGTGAGATGACGCACCAGTAAACCACACTCCTCTAAGATCACTGCTGTCCCTCAAAGGAGGTGCTTCTTGGATCGGAGATGGTCTGTTTGGTGGGGATTGGAACAATAGGGCACCATCTATATCCTTTGGTATCCTTGTGAAGTAGCCTTGGATACTTTAACACTGCCTTCAGAGACTGGCTTGATTTCATTAATGCCTTCTAAATAAGCATACCACTTTCGAACTGTAGGTCTCTGGGCAATGCCAGCTGGTGGTGGTGTCCCTTTAAGGACCACATCTGGGAGGCGAAAAGGTCCCAGGAAAGATCACACTCTGTTCTCTTCTTATCTGCTCTGCTCGTTGCAACGCTCGCACCAGGGACAGTAAACCCTTCTCCAGGTCTGAATAGCTGCATTCAGTATCATTGAAGGAGTGTGAGCAAAATTCTAATGGTCTCTCCGGTCCTGCTGGTCCCTTCTGCCATAAATTACAACGGGAACCATGTTCACTGAGCCCCCATTCTACATGGACAGGGTCAGTTGGATGTATGGGGCCAAGTTGTTGGAATAACCTTAGCTCCTTTATTAGTAATTGCAGAGCATTAGTGTGTTGTTCAGTCCACACCCAGGATTTACCCTTTTTTGGCAAGCTATGAAGGGGGCGAGCAATGATGGAAAAGCCAGGGATGTGTTTACGCCAATAACTTAAAGTTCCCAGGACCTGCTGTAACTCCTTCGTGCTGGAAGGATTCTGTCCATGTTCTATTTTTTCAGGGTATCCTGAGGGACAGAAGCAGCTCCCTTAATCCACCAGACCCCCAGGAATTTAACTTCCTGTGCGGGTCCCTGACACTTTGAGTCGGGTCTACGTGAGGCACCCACTAACACTTCTGCCCTAGTCATTCGCTGCTCTCCCGGCAACCAGAGGTTAATTTTTGCAGTGTGCCATGTTTTTACCACACCATCAATTCCTGTGAAGTTGACTCTGCGTCGGGTGGGATTTATACCTAGAAGTTGTGCTGTTTCGTTAGTGATTGCAGACATTTGGGCTCCGGTATCAATAATAAAATTTACCAATATCTTCCGGGGTCCAACAGGAATGACAATAACAGGTTCGGAGTCTTTATGAGAGCGCCATTGGATTGCTAGTACCTGCCCGACAGGGTTGCTCAGTGCCCTCCCCGGGGATAGGAGTGTTGTGGCTGGGACTCTGTCAAATCAATCAAGTTATGTTCCGGTGCAGAAGGCACAGTTTTCTCACGGCTTGGGGATTCTCTGGTTAGACTTTTCTCCCCAGCCGCATTATTCTTTCTAGGTAGAGATTGGACTAGCGTACGGAGATCTCCCGTAGGGTCACCGTGCAAGAATTGTCGGGGCACCCCTAATTGTAGGGCTTTACGCCACAACTCATTCCGGTCCTTATCTGGCTTAAACCTTCCCTCTGATTTAGGGTTTTGAGTGTGAGTTTGGACTTGGCGAACCTTTCGCGGGTGTTCGGAGGATTTCTCACTAGTTTGGCTGGCCCAGCCCATTCGGCGCCCATATTGATCTATTTCCTGTACATTCCAGGTGGGCATGTAGTGACGACGGCCCCGCCCATGAGCACCCCGAGCATCCCGTATACGATCTTGAGTGCGAACAAGGAACGGTTTCAGGCAACCGGGAAGACCACGGATGAGAGGGGCTAATCGATCCGGGTCGATAGGGGCTGACATTGGGGATTTCCGAAATTCCTCTCTGTCATACATGGCTTGCAGACAAGCTGCTTTCCGTACAGCCGCAAACAGATCAGAGTAGCCTGTAGCTCTAATCTCTAACGGCTCCCCCCTCTCTCGCGGATCCATACCCCCTGCCCAAAAGGCTGCTCGAGCGGTTAGGGAATAATTATGATCCCCAGGCATAGTGGTTAAAAACACTCCTGGTCCCCAAGAGTCTCCTGCTTCTTCCTCACTCAGCATAATTCTGCCCCCCCCTTCAGAAGAAACTCGCCACACATACTCAACAGCTGACTCTTCTGGTCGCCTCGAATATTTCTCCCTTATTTTTGTTAACTCGGTTGGTGTCCATGGAACGGTACGCACAGTGGTGTGAATTTCATCACCATCATCAACTGCAGTTTCAGTTTTAACCAGAGGACGTAAAGGAAAAACTTGGGATTTCAAAGTAAAAGTCCTTTCCTCCTCATCTTCTTCGTCATCCTCACTATTAGACAAAAAAATCTCCGGTCTGGGTTCCGGAATTTGGATAACACATTAACTTACGAATCTGTTGGACCTGGGTCGAGGGCTGCATTTTATCTAAGAGCCCGGTCACCCTTTCAATAACATTTTAAGTTGGCGATTTTCACTCCCAAGTTGAGCATTCCGGTTTCCTAAACATTCATTCTCACTCACAAGCTTATCGACTTGAGTTCTTAATCTTTCTCCTGTCTCCTTTTGCAAGGCTAATGATGACTTCAGCACCTCATTCTCCGATTTCAGGGTTGCATATTCTACAGCTGAAATCAGATTAGGAGCGGGGGTTTCTCTAGCTTCTTGTTGTGCACAAGATAAACAGGCGCCTAACACAGCACAAATCACACCCTTGCCTTTCCCCGCTCTGAGCTTCTGTGAAACCCGACGCTCTTCAATACGTTCCACCACTTTCTCTTCATCCTTCCAAAATTTTTGGGCCCACTCCTTCCCAGCCTGGGAAGGGGCACAATCATATTTTTGCAGCAGTTTATCCATGGCAATCCTGCCGACTACGCCAAATTCTGTTGCGTGAAACGGGGCCAAGCGGTTTTGGCAGAAGATAAACCCCCTTGCGTTCTAACACTCCTCACCGAGGTGGGAGGCCAGGTGCGGCTGGGTTTCAATTCTGAGTGATGCCCAATTCAGCACTATCAGGCCAATCGCGTTTACTATGTGTTAAACTATTACGATTTGGAGACACTAATAGTGGGCTGCACCTTCAGTCTAGTCGTGCTCCTGAACCAGCACGGCCTCTCTCAAGTTTTGGTCGCGTTCAGTGAGAAAGCGAAACGACTAGCTACTGAAACAGTGCAGTTTATTTAAACAACAGATATACAGGTTCTTTAGGATTGCCGGTGATAAATACACTGTCTGCAAAGCACGTGCAAATAAAGACATTGTTAAATAGACAAACGCGTGACAAAATTATAAACGATACAGCCTGGCTATAAATGTAGGGTAGAGATTCTCTAGAGAAATTTCTAGAGTCCCCGAGAAAGCACTCGGTGTAATCAAAGTCTTACCCAAAGGCGTCCTTATGGGGGGAAGAAAGGCTCAGCCCGTCGACTGATCCCAGAAAACAGCGGTGGGATTCTTCGCGATGGTGTCTTCCCAGACATCCCCCCTCTCTTGGGCTATTTTTATATTATTTTTTTAACTTCAAAGTGGAGTTTGAGTGACTTTAGTCATATGTACTTTTATTATGATTAATGTACTCAAGGAGGAGTGTTCACACCTCGGGGGCGGATAGCCTCCGGGATGGAGGTGTGTTTTGATACATTGTGGTGAGCAAAGTTCGCACAAAAGGACAGCATTTCATCAACATTTGACGAAATGTTGGCTCGGGTGGCGTGTAAGCCGCTTATCAGTTCCGTAGTACCATCTCGTCCCCATATCTGCTATTCGTCACAAGGGAAGGCCACGGAACAAGCGCGTTCCGTTCCATCCCTCGTGTAGTTTCGCAAACAACCTTGTACAGGGAATCACAGCTGTTGCATTCTTCGTGTGCTAGCTGCGGCTGTATTCTACCTCAGAAGCCTCTTGATTTTATGACTTTCCTTAATGTGTGAACAATGCTGTATTTTTGTATTCTTGGCCAATTTAGTAATTATTCCACAAGAACACACATTGGTTGCCGATTTATCAACGGGTCTAATCACCACAGGCCAACTGTAATTAAAACCATCTATGTAGACTCTACCAAAGCGGACAAATACAACACTGATTGTTACAAAATTATGGAGCCAAATTCAGATTGCTGGCACAATTTCACTTTCATCAAACCTACAGTAGTGTACTGTATTTGGGGCTACAAGGGCACAGAATTGTTATTTGAATTTATGATTGACTCAAATACACCTGAACTTGCTGAAATGAATCCAGAACCTACACCCCACAAACTCTCAAAGGCTCTCTCTTCTAAGAGAAAAAAAAAAAAACCACCTCTCTCTTTTCTAAGCCCTCCATTAGACTAACTCCTTACATTTTCAACATTGGCCCTTACGTTATTAAACACACACAGGTCAACAACAGGTACTGTTTAATCCCACATATTCCCTCAAACGAGCAGAATTGTCAATGCAGATTAAAATCTCTGCGATCAAACCCACCTGCTCACCATTCCTGAGTACATCTTATGCAGAATGGTCAGCATGGTTACGCAAACGAACTCTTGCCACTTCACACGGACGGAAGAGGGATGCGACTGGTATCTTAGGAACAGGCCTGGGAGTCTTGAATAGTATAGATGCTGAGATACTTGCCAACAAACTAGTCACAACCGCTACTGATCTGGACAAATTAAGACATCCCCTACGGTCCTCTCTATTAGCATTGGGAAACCACCAACGGCTTTTATCGAATATATTGCCTCAATGGGAAGAAACGGGTGAAAAAGACCATCAGCTGATCACAGATGCACTTGGTACAACTCAAACCAATGTTTCCTTGGCTCTTAGTTGTATCCAAGCCCAATTGTGGATGCAATCTATGACAGCCGCAATCATAAGGGAAGGTAAAGAAGGCACCTTGCCCACCGAAATTCGAAAAGTAATATGGGATAACGCAATTGAATTTGAGAAAAAATTTCAGTCCAGGTGGTATCTGGTTAATTTCACCTACGATCCCACTGAGAGCAAAGCCACAGCTTTTGTCTTAACGATACGCAATGCCTCCGTATACACCACATACCCAATCATCGCACTGGGGTTGAATCACCAAGGAGCTCTACTCTATCCAACACAGCACAGAGGTTGGGCACGACAAAATGAGACTAAATGGCAAACTGCTGATGTTGACGCATGCGTTTCACGAGACCAACAAGGATTCATTTGTGAGAGTAATACTCTCAAAGCACAAGACCTTTGTCTTGACACCAACCAGAATGTTTGTCACTTTGAGACACATCCCGATGAAACCCCAGAGACTGTGCTTGACTATATTGGGAAAGGGTGCGTTAGCATGAGGTCTCCCTGTAGTCTTGTATTCAGAGATGACATAGTAATCACTCAAATCTTTGTGTTTGAACTTTACTAACACAAAGTTACGGGATGCGACTTCAATTATTAAGCTCCTGTTACGTCTTTTCAATTGCTACAACCTAATTATACGTTGATTCGAGATTGTTGCCTGCCCCTATCGGAATGAATCTCTCCCTGGTGAAGAAGCTGCTAAAACACAATGAATTGAAGCGACTCTTGAAAGAGGCCCAAGAAAATAGACAGACAACTTTGATTACCGTCCATCATCAGGTTGAAGAAATACACAAAGCGTTGGAAAGAGTGAAGAGAGGCGAAGGACATAGATGGGGAGATCCTCTTTTTGGATGGTCACCGACAGTTACAGGACTTTATAACAAGATGCTTCACTCTGTTGTTGTTTTACTAATACTCACTGTATTGTGCTTTACTTAGACAATTGTTTTGCATGTTAGACTTTGGATTATGATGAAAAGTTTAAATCGCTTGATCACTCCGCGAGAAGGATTTCCACTTGATATCCCTCACCACAAGAACACATGTGATCTTTCTTATCAGTGTTGAGTACGTCGACCTTGACTGACTGTAGACAAAGTTTTCCCTGCAGGCTCTTTGGGCGGGGGACCCATCTCCAGCCGTATGGCCATTTTTGTGCCTGGCGCGGCGCCAAGTGGGAAAGGGTGGTTTTGAGGCTGAAGGCAGCAGGAAAGCCTGCAGCCCCCAGGTCTGTGGGGCTACGCAAGCGGTTCCCAAAGAGCTTTAGAACAAGGCATAGTTTTCCCTGCTGGCTCTTTGGGCATGGGACCCATCTCCAGCCGTATGGCCATTTTTGTGCCTGGCGCGGCGCCAAGTGTGAAAGGGTGGCTTTGAGGCTGAAGGCAGCAGGAAAGCCCACAGCCCCCAGGTCTGTGGGGCTACGCAAGCGGTTCCCAAAGAGCTTTAGAACAAGGCATAGTTTTCCCTGCTGGCTCCTTGGGCGGGGGACCCATCTCCAGCTGTATGGCCATTTTTGTGCCTAGCGCGACGCCAAGTGGGAAAGGGTGGCTTTGAGGCTGAAGGCAGCAGGAAAGCCCGCAGCCCCCAGGTCTGTGGGGCTACGCAAGCGGTTCCCAAAGAGCTTTAGAACAAGGCATAGTTTTCCCTGCTGGCTCTTTGGGCGGGGGACCCATCTCCAGCCGTATGGCCATTTTTGAGCCTGGCGCGGCGCCAAGTGGGAAAGGGTGGTTTTGAGGCTGAAGGCAGCAGCAAAGCCTGCAGCCCTAAGGTCTGTGGGGCTACGCAAGCGGTTCCCAAAGAGCTTTAGAACAAGGCAGAGTTTTCCCTGCTGGCTCTTTGGGCGGCGGACACATGTCCAGTCGTATGGCCATTTTTGTGCCTGGCGCGGCGCCAAGTGGGAAAGGGTGGTGTCGAGTCTGAAGGCAGCAGGAAAGCCTGCAGCCCCCAGGTCTGTGGGGCTACGCAAGCGGTTCCCAAAGAGCTTTAGAACAAGGCATAGTTTTCCCTGCTGGCTCTTTGGGCGGGGGACCCATCTCCAGCCGTATGGCCATTTTTGTGCCTGATAGGGCGCCAAGTGGGAAAGGGTGGTGTCGAGGCTGAAGACAGCAGGAAAGCCCGCAGCCCCCACGTCTGTGGGGCCAAGCAAGCAGTTCCCAAAGAGCTTTAGAACAAGGCATAGTTTTCCCTGCTGGCTCTTTGGGCATGGGACCCATCTCCACCCATAGGCCATTTTTGTGCCTGATAGGGAGCCAAGTGGGAAAGGGTGGCTTTGAGGCTGAAGACAGCAGGAAAGCCTGCAGCTCCCAGGTCTGTGGGGCTATGCAAGAGGTTCCCAAAGAGCTTTAGAACAAGGCATAGTTTTCCCTGCTGGCTCTTTGGGCGGGGGACCCATCTCCAGCCGTATGGCCATTTTTGTGCCTGGCGCGGCGCCAAGTGGGAAAGGGTGGCTTTGAGGATGAAGGCAGCAGGAAAGCCCGCAGCCCCCAGGTCTGTGGGGCTACGCAAGCGGTTCCCAAAGAGCTTTAGAACAAGGCATAGTTTTCCCTGCTGGCTCTTTGGGTGGGGGACCCATCTCCAGACGTATGGCTATTTTTGTGCCTGGCGCGGTGCGTAGTGGCATAGGGTGGTGTCGAGGCTGAAGGCAGCAGGAAAGCCCGCAGCCCCCAGGTCTGTGGGCCCAAGCAAGCGGTTCCCAGAGAGCTTTAGAACAAGGCATAGTTTTCCCTGCTGGCTCTTTGGGCGGGGGACCCATCTCCAGCCATATGGCCATTTTTGTGCCTGGCGCGGTGCGTAGTGGGAAAGGGTGGTTTTGAGGCTGAAGGCAGCAGGAAAGCCCGCAGCCCCCAGGTCTGTGGGGCCAAGCAAGCGGTTCCCAAAGAGCTTTAGAACAAGGCATAGTTTTCCCTGCTGGCTCTTTGGGCATGGGACCCATCTCCACCCATAGGCCATTTTTGTGCCTGGCACGGCGCCAAGTGGGAAAGGGTAGCTTTGAGGCTGAAGGCAGCAGCAAAGCCCGCAGCCCCCAGGTCTGTGGGGCTACGCAAGCGGTTCCCAAAGAGCTTTAGAACAAGGCATAGTTTTCCCTGCTGGCTCTTTGGGCGGGGGACCCATCTCCAGCCGTATGGCCATTTTTGTGCCTGATAGGGCGCCAAGTGGGAAAGGCTGGTGTCGAGGCTGAAGGCAGCAGGAAATCCCGCAGCCCCCAGGTCTGTGGGGCTACGCAAGCGGTTCCCAAATAGCTTTAGAACAAGGCATAGTTTTCCCTGCTGTCTCTTTTGGCAGGGGACCCATCTCCAGCCGTATGGCCATTTTTGTCCCTGGCCCGGCGCCAAGTGGGAAAGGGTGGTGTTGAGGCTGAAGGCAGCAGCAAAGCCCGCAGCCCCCAGGTCTGTGGGGCTACGCAAGCAGTTCCCAAAGAGCTTTAGAACAAGGCATAGTTTTCCCTGCTGGCTCTCTGGGCGGGGGACCCATCTGCAGCCGTATGGCCATTTTTGAGCCTGGAGCAGTGCCAAGTGGGAAAGGGTGGTTTTGAGGCTGAAGGCAGCAGGAAAGCCCGCAGCCCCCACGTCTGTGGGGCCAAGCAAGCGGTTCCCAAAGAGCTTTAGAACAAGGCATAGTTTTCCCTGCTGGCTCTTTGGGCCTGGGACCCATCTCCAGCCATAGGCCATTTTTGTGCTTGATAGGGCGCCAAGTGGGAAAGGGTGGCTTTGAGGCTGAAGGCAGCAGGAAAGCCTGCAGCCCCCAGGTCTGTGGGGCTACGCAAGCAGTTCCCAAAGAGCTTTAGAACAAGGCATAGTTTTCCCTGCTGGCTCTTTGGGCGGGGGACCCATCTCCAGCCATAGGCCATTTTTGTGCCTGGCCCGGCGCCCAGTGGGAAAGGGTGGCTTTGAGGCTTGAAGGCAGCAGGAAAGCCCGCAGCCCCCAGGTCTGTGGGGCTACGCAAGCGGTTCCCAAAGAGCTTTAGAACAAGGCATAGTTTTCCCTGCTGGCTCTTTGGGCAGGGGACCCATCTCCAGCCGTATGGCCATTTTTGAGCCTGGCGCGGCGCCAAGTGGGAAAGGGTTGTGTCGAGGCTAAAGGCAGCAGGAAAGCCCGCAGCCCCCAGGTCTGTGGGGCTACGCAAGCGGTTCCCAAAGAGCTTTAGAACAAGGCATAATTTTCCCTGCTGGCTCTTTGGGCGGGGGACCCATCTCCAGCCGTATGGCCATTTTTGTGCCTGGCGCAGCGCCAAGTGGGAAAGGGTGGTTTTGAGGCTGAAGGCAGCAGCAAAGCCTGCAGCCCCCAGGTCTGTGGGGCTACGCAAGCGGTTCCCAAAGAGCTTTAGAACAAGGCATAGTTTTCCCTGCTGGCTCTTTGGGCGGGGGACCCATCTCCAGCCGTATGGCCATTTTTGAGCCTGGCCGGGGGCCAAGTGGGAAAGGGTGGTTTTGAGGCTGAAGGCAGCAGGAAAGCCCGCAGCCCCCAGGTCTGTGGGGCTACGCAAGCGGTTCCCAAAGAGCTTTAGAACAAGGCATAGTTTTCCCTGCTGGCTCTTTGGGCATGGGACCCATCTCCACCCATAGGCCATTTTTGTGCCTGATAGGGCGCCAAGTGGGAAAGGGTGGCTTTGAGGCTGAAGACAGCAGGAAAGCCTGCAGCCCCCAGGTCTGTGGGGCTACGCAAGCGGTTCCCAAAGAGCTTTAGAACAAGGCATAGTTTTCCCTGCTGGCTCTTTGGGTGGGGGACCCATCTCCAGCCGTATGGCTATTTTTGTGCCTGACGCGGTGCGTAGTGGCATAGGGTGGTTTTGAGGCTGAAGGCAGCAGGAAAGCCCGCAGCCCCCACGTCTGTGGGGCCAAGCAAGCGGTTCCCAAAGAGCTTTAGAACAAGGCATAGTTTTCCCAGCTGGCTCTTTGGGCGGGGGACCCATCTCCAGCCGTATGGCCATTTTTGAGCCTGGCGCGGCGCCAAGTGGGAAAGGGTGGTTTTGAGGCTGAAGGCAGCAGCAAAGCCTGCAGCCCTAAGGTCTGTGGGGCTACGCAAGCGGTTCCCAAAGAGCTTTAGAACAAGGCAGAGTTTTCCCTGCTGGCTCTTTGGGCGGCGGACACATGTCCAGTCGTATGGCCATTTTTGTGCCTGGCGCGGCGCCAAGTGGGAAAGGGTGGTGTCGAGTCTGAAGGCAGCAGGAAAGCCTGCAGCCCCCAGGTCTGTGGGGCTATGGAAGCGGTTCCCAAAGAGCTTTAGAACAAGGCAGAGTTTTCCCTGCTGGCTCTTTGGGCGGGGGACCCATCTCCAGCCGTATGGCCATTTTTGTGCCTGGCGCGGCGCCAAGTGGGAAAGGGTGGTGTCGAGGCTGAAGGCAGCAGGAAAGCCCGCAGCCCCCACGTCTGTGGGGCCAAGCAAGCGGTTCCCAAAGAGCTTTAGAACAAGGCATAGTTTTCCCTGCTGGCTCTTTGGGCGGGGGACCCATCTCCAGACGTATGGCTATTTTTGTGCCTGGTGCGGTGCGTAATGGCATAGGGTGGTTTTGAGGCTGAAGGCAGCAGGAAAGCCCGCAGCCCCCACGTCTGTGGGCCCAAGCAAGCGGTTCCCAGAGAGCTTTAGAACAAGGCATAGTTTTCCCTGCTGGCTCTTTGGGCGGGGGACCAACTCCAGCCATATGGCCATTTTTGTGCCTGGCGCGGTGCGTAGTGGGAAAGGGTGGTTTTGAGGCTGAAGGCAGCAGGAAAGCCCGCAGCCCCCAGGTCTGTGGGGCCAAGCAAGCGGTTCCCAAAGAGCTTTAGAACAAGGCATAGTTTTCCCTGCTGGCTCTTTGGGCATGGGACCCAGCTCCAGCCATAGGCCATTTTTGTGCCTGGCGCGGCGCCAAGTGGGAAAGGGTGGCTTTGAGGCTGAAGGCAGCAGCAAAGCCCGCAGCCCCCAGGTCTGTGGGGCTACGCAAGCGGTTCCCAAAGAGCTTTAGAACAAGGCATAGTTTTCCCTGCTGGCTCTTTGGGCGGGGGACCCATCTCCAGCCGTATGGCCATTTTTGTGCCTGGCGCGGCGCCAAGTGGGAAAGGGTGGCTTTGAGGCTGAAGACAGCAGGAAAGCCTGCAGCCCCCAGGTCTGTGGGGCTATGCAAGCGGTTCCCAAAGAGCTTTAGAACAAGGCATAGTTTTCCCTGCTGGCTCTTTGGGCGGGGGACCCATCTCCTGCCGTATGGCCATTTTTGTGCCTGGCGCGGCGCCAAGTGGGAAAGGGTGGTGTCGAGGCTGAAGGCAGCAGGAAAGCCCGCAGTCCCCAGGTCTGTGGGGCTACGCAAGCGGTTCCCAAAGAGCTTTAGAACAAGGCATAGTTTTCCCTGCTGGCTCTCTGGGCGGGGACCCATCTCCAGCCGTATGGCCATTTTTGAGCCTGGCGCGGCGCCAGGTGGGAAAGGGTGGCTTTGAGGCTGAAGGCAGGAGCAAAGCCTGCAGCCCCCAGGTCTGTGGGGCTACGCAAGCGGTTCCCAAAGAGCTTTAGAACAAGGCATAGTTTTCCCTGCTCGCTCTTTGGGCGGGGGACCCATCTCCAGCCGTATGGCCATTTTTGTGCCTGGCGAAGCCCCAAGAGGGAAAGGGTGGCTTTGAATCTGAAGGCAGCAGGAAAGCCCGCAGCCCCCAGGTCTGTGGGTCTATGCAAGCGGTTCCCAAAGAGCTTTAGAACAAGGCATAGTTTTCCCTGCTGGCTCTTTGGGCGGGGGACCCATCTCCAGCCGTATGGCCATTTTTGTGCCTGGCCCGGCGCCAAGTGGGAAAGGGTGGCTTTGAGGCTGAAGGCAGCAGGAAAGCCTGCAGCCCCCAGGTCTGTGGGGCTACGCAAGCGGTTCCCAAAGAGCTTTAGAACAAGGCATAGTTTTCCCTGCTGGCTCTCTGGGCGGGGGACCCATCTGCAGCCGTATGGCCATTTTTGAGCCTGGAGCAGTGCCAAGTGGGAAAGGGTGGTTTTGAGGCTGAAGGCAGCAGGAAAGCCCGCAGCCCCCACGTCTGTGGGGCTACGCAAGCGGTTCCCAAAGAGCTTTAGAACAAGGCATAGTTTTCCCTGCTGGCTCTTTGGGCGGGGGACCCATCTCCAACCGTATGGCCATTTTTGTGCCTGGCGCGGCGCCAAGTGGGAAAGGGTGGTGTCGAGGCTGAAGGCAGCAGGAAAGCCCACAGCCCCCAGGTCTGTGGGGCTACGCAAGCGGTTCCCAAAGAGCTTTAGAACAAGGCATAGTTTTCCCTGCTGGCTCTTAGGGCGGGGGACCCATCTCCAGCCGTATGGCCATTTTTGAGCCTGGCGCGGCGCCAAGTGGGAAAGGGTGGTGTCGAGGCTGAAGGCAGCAGGAAAGCCCGCAGCCCCCAGGTCTGTGGGGCTACGCAAGCGGTTCCCAAAGAGCTTTAGAACAAGGCATAGTTTTCCCTGCTCGCTCTTTGGGCGGGGGACCCATCTCCAGCCGTATGGCCATTTTTGTGCCTGGCGAAGCCCCAAGAGGGAAAGGGTGGCTTTGAATCTGAAGGCAGCAGGAAAGCCCGCAGCCCCCAGGTCTGTGGGTCTATGCAAGCGGTTCCCAAAGAGCTTTAGAACAAGGCATAGTTTTCCCTGCTGGCTCTTTTGGCAGGGGACCCATCTCCAGCCGTATGGCCATTTTTGTCCCTGGCCCGGCGCCAAGTGGGAAAGGGTGGTGTTGAGGCTGAAGGCAGCAGCAAAGACTGCAGCCCCCAGGTCTGTGGGGCCAAGCAAGCGGTTCCCAAAGAGCTTTAGAACAAGGCATAGTTTTCCCTGCTGGCTCTTTGGGCGGGGGACCCATCTCCAGCCGTATGGCCATTTTTGTGCCTGGCGCGGCGCCAAGTGGGAAAGGGTGGCTTTGAGGCTGAAGGCAGCAGCAAAGCCCGCAGCCCCCAGGTCTGTGGGGCTACGCAAGCGGTTCCCAAAGAGCTTTAGAACAAGGCATAGTTTTCCCTGCTGGCTCTTTGGGCGGGGGACCCATCTCCAGCCGTATGGCCATTTTTGTGCCTGGCCCGGCGCCAAGTGGGAAAGGGTGGCTTTGAGGCTGAAGGCAGCAGCAAAGCCTGCAGCCCCCAGGTCTGTGGGGCTACGCAAGCGGTTCCCAAAGAGCTTTAGAACAAGGCATAGTTTTCCCTGCTGGCTCTCTGGGCGGGGGACCCATCTGCAGCCGTATGGCCATTTTTGAGCCTGGAGCAGTGCCAAGTGGGAAAGGGTGGTTTTGAGGCTGAAGGCAGCAGGAAAGCCCGCAGCCCCCACGTCTGTGGGGCTACGCAAGCGGTTCCCAAAGAGCTTTAGAACAAGGCATAGTTTTCCCTGCTGGCTCTTTGGGCGGGGGACCCATCTCCAACCGTATGGCCATTTTTGTGCCTGGCGCGGCGCCAAGTGGGAAAGGGTGGTGTCGAGGCTGAAGGCAGCAGGAAAGCCCGCAGCCCCCACGTCTGTGGGCCCAAGCAAGCGGTTCCCAAAGAGCTTTAGAACAAGGCATAGTTTTCCCTGCTGGCTCTTTGGGCATGGGACCCATCTCCACCCATAGGCCATTTTTGTGCTTGATAGGGCGCCAAGTGGGAAAGGGTGGCTTTGAGGCTGAAGGCAGCAGGAAAGCCTGCAGCCCCCAGGTCTGTGGGGCTACACAAGCAGTTCCCAAAGAGCTTTAGAACAAGGCATAGTTTTCCCTGCTGGCTCTTTGTTCGGGGGACCCATCTCCAGCCATAGGCCATTTTTGTGCCTGGCCCGGCGCCCAGTGGGAAAGGGTGGCTTTGAGGCTTGAAGGCAGCAGGAAAGCCGGCAGCCCCCAGGTCTGTGGGGCTACGCAAGCGGTTCCCAAAGAGCTTTAGAACAAGGCATAGTTTTCCCTGCTGGCTCTCTGGGCGGGGGACCCATCTCCAGCCGTATGGCCATTTTTGAGCCTGGCGCGGCGCCAAGTGGGAAAGGGTTGTGTCGAGGGTAAAGGCAGCAGGAAAGCCCGCAGCCCCCAGGTCTGTGGGGCTACGCAAGCGGTTCCCAAAGAGCTTTAGAACAAGGCATAATTTTCCCTGCTGGCTCTTTGGGCGGGGGACCCATCTCCAGCCGTATGGCCATTTTTGTGCCTGGCGCGGCGCCAAGTGGGAAAGGGTGGCTTTGAGGCTGAAGGCAGCAGCAAAGCCCGCAGCCCCCAGGTCTGTGGGGCTACGCAAGCGGTTCCCAAAGAGCTTTAGAACAAGGCATAGTTTTCCCTGCTGGCTCTTTGGGCGGGGGACACATCTCCAGCCGTATGGCCATTTTTGTGCCTGATAGGGCGCCAAGTGGGAAAGGGTGGTGTCGAGGCTGAAGGCAGCAGGAAAGCCCGCAGCCCCCAGGTCTGTGGGGCTACGCAAGCGGTTCCCAAACAGCTTTAGAACAAGGCATAGTTTTCCCTGCTGGCTCTTTGGGCGGGGGACACATCTCCAGCCGTATGGCCATTTTTGTGCCTGATAGGGCGCCAAGTGGGAAAGGGTGGCTTTGAGGCTGAAGACAGCAGGAAAGCCTGCAGCCCCCAGGTCTGTGGGGCTATGCAAGCGGTTCCCAAAGAGCTTTAGAACAAGGCATAGTTTTCCCTGCTGGCTCTTTGGGCGGGGGACCCATCTCCAGCCGTATGGCCATTTTTGTGCCTGGCGCGGCGCCAAGTGGGAAAGGGTGGTGTCGAGGCTGAAGGCAGCAGGAAAGCCCGCAGTCCCCAGGTCTGTGGGGCTACGCAAGCGGTTCCCAAAGAGCTTTAGAACAAGGCATAGTTTTCCCTGCTGGCTCTCTGGGCGGGGACCCATCTCCAGCCGTATGGCCATTTTTGAGCCTGGCGCGGCGCCAGGTGGGAAAGGGTGGCTTTGAGGCTGAAGGCAGGAGCAAAGCCTGAAGCCCCCAGGTCTGTGGGGCTACGCAAGCGGTTCCCAAAGAGCTTTAGAACAAGGCATAGTTTTCCCTGCTGGCTCTTAGGGCGGGGGACCCATCTCCAGCCGTATGGCCATTTTTGAGCCTGGCGCGGCGCCAAGTGGGAAAGGGTGGTTTTGAGGCTGAAGGCAGCAGGAAAGCCCGCAGCCCCCAGGTCTGTGGGGCTACGCAAGCGGTTCCCAAAGAGCTTTAGAACAAGGCATAGTTTTCGCTGCTCGCTCTTTGGGCGGGGGACCCATCTCCAGCCGTATGGCCATTTTTGTGCCTGGCGAAGCCCCAAGAGGGAAAGGGTGGCTTTGAATCTGAAGGCAGCAGGAAAGCCCGCAGCCCCCAGGTCTGTGGGGCTACGCAAGCGGTTCCCAAAGAGCTTTAGAACAAGGCATAGTTTTCCCTGCTGGCTCTTTGGGCGGGGGACCCATCTCCAGCCGTATGGCCATTTTTGTCCCTGGCCCGGCGCCAAGTGGGAAAGGGTGGTGTTGAGGCTGAAGGCAGCAGCAAAGCCTGCAGCCCCCAGGTCTGTGGGGCCAAGCAAGCGGTTCCCAAAGAGCTTTAGAACAAGGCATAGTTTTCCCTGCTGGCTCTTTGGGCGGGGGACCCATCTCCAGCCGTATGGCCATTTTTGTGCCTGGCACGGCGCCAAGTGGGAAAGGGTGGCTTTGAGGCTGAAGGCAGCAGCAAAGCCCGCAGCCCCCAGGTCTGTGGGGCTACGCAAGCGGTTCCCAAAGAGCTTTAGAACAAGGCATAGTTTTCCCTGCTGGCTCTTTGGGCGGGGGACCCATCTCCAGCCGTATGGCCATTTTTGTGCCTGGCGCGGCGCCAAGTGGGAAAGGGTGGTGTCGAGGCTGAAGGCAGCAGGAAAGCCCGCAGCCCCCACGTCTGTGGGGCCAAGCAAGCGGTTCCCAAAGAGCTTTAGAACAAGGCATAGTTTTCCCTGCTGGCTCTTTGGGCCTGGGACCCATCTCCAGCCATAGGCCATTTTTGTGCTTGATAGGGCGCCAAGTGGGAAAGGGTGGCTTTGAGGCTGAAGGCAGCAGGAAAGCCTGCAGCCCCCAGGTCTGTGGGGCTACGCAAGCAGTTCCCAAAGAGCTTTAGAACAAGGCATAGTTTTCCCTGCTGGCTCTTTGTTCGGGGGACCCATCTCAGGCCATAGGCCATTTTTGTGCCTGGCGCGGCGCCCAGTGGGAAAGGGTGGCTTTGAGGCTTGAAGGCAGCAGGAAAGCCCGCAGCCCCCAGGTCTCTGGGGCTACGCAAGCGGTTCCCAAAGAGCTTTAGAACAAGGCATAGTTTTCCCTGCTGGCTCTCTGGGCGGGGGACCCATCTCCAGCCGTATGGCCATTTTTGAGCCTGGCGCGGCGCCAAGTGGGAAAGGGTGGTGTCGAGGCTAAAGGCAGCAGGAAAGCCCGCAGCCCCCAGGTCTGTGGGGCTACGCAAGCGGTTCCCAAAGAGCTTTAGAACAAGGCATAATTTTCCCTGCTGGCTCTTTGGGCGGGGGACCCATCTCCAGCCGTATGGCCATTTTTGTGCCTGGCGCAGCGCCAAGTGGGAAAGGGTGGTTTTGAGGCTGAAGGCAGCAGCAAAGCCTGCAGCCCCCAGGTCTGTGGGGCTACGCAAGCGGTTCCCAAAGAGCTTTAGAACAAGGCATAGTTTTCCCTGCTGGCTCTTTGGGCGGGGGACCCATCTCCAGCCGTATGGCCATTTTTGTGCCTGGCCGGGGGCCAAGTGGGAAAGGGTGGTTTTGAGGCTGAAGGCAGCAGGAAAGCCCGCAGCCCCCAGGTCTGTGGGGCTACGCAAGCGGTTCCCAAAGAGCTTTAGAACAAGGCATAGTTTTCCCTGCTGGCTCTTTGGGCATGGGACCCATCTCCAGCCATAGGCCATTTTTGTGCTTGATAGGGCGCCAAGTGGGAAAGGGTTGCTTTGAGGCTGAAGACAGCAGGAAAGCCCGCAGCCCCCAGGTCTGTGGGGCTACGCAAGCGGTTCCCAAAGAGCTTTAGAACAAGGCATAGTTTTCCCTGCTGGCTCTCTGGGCGGGGGACCCATCTCCAGCCGTATGGCCATTTTTGAGCCTGGCGCGGCGCCAGGTGGGAAAGGGTGGCTTTGAGGCTGAAGGCAGGAGCAAAGCCTGCAGCCCCCAGGTCTGTGGGGCTACGCAAGCGGTTCCCAAAGAGCTTTAGAACAAGGCATAGTTTTCCCAGCTGGCTCTTAGGGCATGGGACCCATCTCCAGCCATAGGCCATTTTTGTGCCTGGCGCGAAGCCAAGTGGGAAAGGGTGCTGTCGAAGCTGAAGGCAGCAGGAAAGCCCGCAGCCCCAAGGTCTGTGGGGCTACGCAAGCGGTTCCCAAAGAGCTTTAGAACAAGGCATAGTTTTCCCTGCTGGCTCTTTGGGCGGGGGACCCATCTCCAGCCGTATGGCCATTTTTGTGCCTGGCCCGGCGCAAAGTGGGAAAGGGTGGCTTTGAGGCTGAAGGCAGCAGGAAAGCCCGCAGCCCCCAGGTCTGTGCGGCTACGCAAGCGGTTCCCAAAGAGCTTTAGAACAAGGCATAGTTTTCCCTGCTGGCTCTTTGGGCGGGGGACCCATCTCCAGCCATACGGCCATTTTTGTGCCTGGCGCGGCGCCAAGAGGGAAAGGGTGGTGTCGAGGCTAAAGGCAGCAGGAAAGCCCGCAGCCCCCAGGTCTGTGGGGCTACGCAAGCGGTTCCCAAAGAGCTTTAGAACAAGGCATAGTTTTCCCTGCTGGCTCTTTGGGCATGGGACCCATCTCCACCCATAGGCCATTTTTGTGCCTGATAGGGCGCCAAGTGGGAAAGGGTGGCTTTGAGGCTGAAGACAGCAGGAAAGCCTGCAGCCCCCAGGTCTGTGGGGCTACGCAAGCGGTTCCCAAAGAGCTTTAGAACAAGGCATAGTTTTCCCTGCTGGCTCTTTGGGTGGGGGACCCATCTCCAGCCGTATGGCTATTTTTGTGCCTGACGCGGTGGGTAGTGGCATAGGGTGGTTTTGAGGCTGAAGGCAGCAGGAAAGCCCGCAGCCCCCACGTCTGTGGGGCCAAGTAAGCGGTTCCCAAAGAGCTTTAGAACAAGGCATAGTTTTCCCAGCTGGCTCTTTGGGCGGGGGACCCATCTCCAGCCGTATGGCCATTTTTGTGCCTGGCGCGGTGCGTAGTGGGAAAGGGTGGTTTTGAGGCTGAAGGCAGCAGGAAAGCCCGCAGCCCCCAGGTCTGTGGGGCTACGCAAGCGGTTCCCAAAGAGGTTTAGAACAAGGCATAATTTTCCCTGCTGGCTCTTTGGGCGGGGGACCCATCTCCAGCCGTATGGCCATTTTTGTGCCTGGCGCGGCGCCAAGTGGGTAAGGGTGGTGTCGAGGCTGAAGGCAGCAGCAAAGCCTGCAGCCCCCAGGTCTGTGGGGCCAAGCAAGCGGTTCCCAAAGAGCTTTAGAACAAGGCATAGTTTTCCCTGCTGGCTCTTTGGGCATGGGACCCATCTCCAGCCGTATGGCCATTTTTGTCCCTGCCCGGCGCCAAGTGGGAAAGGGTGGCTTTGAGGCTGAAGGCAGCAGGAAAGCCCGCAGCCCCCAGGTCTGTGGGGCTACGCAAGCGGTTCCCAAAGAGCTTTAGAACAAGGCATAGTTTTCCCTGCTCGCTCTTAGGGCATGGGACCCATCTCCAGCCATAGGCCATTTTTGTGCCTGGCGCGGTGCGTAGTGGGAAAGGGTGGCTTTGAGGCTGAAGGCAGCAGGAAAGCCCGCAGCCCCCAGGTCTGTGGGGCTACGCAAGCGGTTCCCAAAGAGCTTTAGAACAAGGCATAGTTTTCCCTGCTGGCTCTTTGGGCGGGGGACCCATCTCCAGCCGTATGGCCATTTTTGTGCCTGGCGCGGCGCCAAGTGGGAAAGGGTGGTGTCGAGTCTGAAGGCAGCAGGAAAGCCTGCAGCCCCCAGGTCTGTGGGGCTACGCAAGCGGTTCCCAACGAGCTTTAGAACAAGGCAGAGTTTTCCCTGCTGGCTCTTTGGGCGGGGGACCCATCTCCAGCCGTATGGCCATTTTTGTGCCTGGCGCGGCGCCAAGTGGGAAAGGGTGGTGTCGAGGCTGAAGGCAGCAGGAAAGCCCGCAGCCCCCACGTCTGTGGGGCCAAGCAAGCGGTTCCCAAAGAGCTTTAGAACAAGGCATAGTTTTCCCTGCTGGCTCTTTGGGCGGGGGACCCATCTCCAGACGTATGGCTATTTTTGTGCCTGGCGCGGTGCGTAGTGGCATAGGGTGGTTTTGAGGCTGAAGGCAGCAGGAAAGCCCGCAGCCCCCAGGTCTGAGGGCCCAAGCAAGCGGTTCCCAGAGAGCTTTAGAACAAGGCATAGTTTTCCCTGCTGGCTCTTTGGGCGGGGGACCCATCTCCAGCCGTATGGCCATTTTTGTGCCTGATAGGGCGCCAAGTGGGAAAGGGTGGCTTTGAATCTGAAGGCAGCAGGAAAGCCCGTAGCCCCCAGGTCTGTGGGGTACGCAAGCGGTTCCCAAAGAGCTTTAGAACAAGGCATAGTTTTCCCTGCTGGCTCTTTGGGCGGGGGACCCATCTCCAGCCGTATGGCCATTTTTGTCCCTGGCCCGGCGCCAAGTGGGAAAGGGTGGCTTTGAGGCTGAAGGCAGCAGCAAAGCCTGCAGCCCCCAGGTCTGTGGGGCTACGCAAGCGGTTCCCAAAGAGCTTTAGAACAAGGCATAGTTTTCCCTGCTGGCTCTTTGGGCGGGGGACCCATCTCCAGCCTTATGGCCATTTTTGTGCCTGGCCGGGGGCCAAGTGGGAAAGGGTGGTTTTGAGGCTGAAGGCAGCAGGAAAGCCCGCAGCCCCCAGGTCTGTGGGGCTACGCAAGCGGTTCCCAAAGAGCTTTAGAACAAGGCATAGTTTTCCCTGCTGGCTCTCTGGGCGGGGGACCCATCTCCAGCCGTATGGCCATTTTTGTGCCTGGCGCGGCGCCAAGTGGGAAAGGGTGGCTTTGAGGCTGAAGGCAGCAGCAAAGCCTGCAGCCCCCAGGTCTGTGGTGCTACGCAAGCGGTTCCCAAAGAGCTTTAGAACAAGGCATAGTTTTCCCAGCTGGCTCTTAGGGCATGGGACCCATCTCCAGCCATAGGCCATTTTTGTGCCTGGCGCGAAGCCAAGTGGGAAAGGGTGCTGTCGAGGCTGAAGGCAGCAGGAAAGCCCGCAGCCCCAAGGTCTGTGGGGCTACGCAAGCGGTTCCCAAAGAGCTTTAGAACAAGGCATAGTTTTCCCTGCTGGCTCTTTGGGCGGGGGACCCATCTCCAGCCGTATGGCCATTTTTGTGCCTGGCGCGGCGCAAAGTGGGAAAGGGTGGCTTTGAGGCTGAAGGCAGCAGGAAAGCCCGCAGCCCCCAGGTCTGTGGGGCTACGCAAGCGGTTCCCAAAGAGCTTTAGAACAAGGCATAGTTTTCCCTGCTGGCTCTTTGGGCGGGGGACCCATCTCCAGCCGTACGGCCATTTTTGTGCCTGGCGCGGCGCCAAGAGGGAAAGGGTGGTGTCGAGGCTAAAGGCAGCAGGAAAGCCCGCAGCCCCCAGGTCTGTGGGGCTACGCAAGCGGTTCCCAAAGAGCTTTAGAACAAGGCATAGTTTTCCCTGCTGGCTCTTTGGGCGGGGGACCCATCTCCAGCCGTATGGCCATTTTTGTGCATGGCGCAGCGCCAAGTGGGAAAGGGTGGCTTTGAGGCTGAAGACAGCAGGAAAGCCTGCAGCCCCCAGGTCTGTGGGGCTACGCAAGCGGTTCCCAAAGAGCTTTAGAACAAGGCATAGTTTTCCCTGCTGGCTCTTTGGGTGGGGGACCCATCTCCAGCCGTATGGCTATTTTTGTGCCTGACGCGGTGCGTAGTGGCATAGGGTGGTTTTGAGGCTGAAGGCAGCAGGAAAGCCCGCAGCCCCCACGTCTGTGGGGCCAAGCAAGCGGTTCCCAAAGAGCTTTAGAACAAGGCATAGTTTTCCCAGCTGGCTCTTTGGGCGGGGGACCCATCTCCAGCCGTATGGCCATTTTTGAGCCTGGCGCGGCGCCAAGTGGGAAAGGGTGGTTTTGAGGCTGAAGGCAGCAGCAAAGCCTGCAGCCCTAACGTCTGTGGGGCTACGCAAGCGGTTCCCAAAGAGCTTTAGAACAAGGCAGAGTTTTCCCTGCTGGCTCTTTGGGCGGCGGACACATGTCCAGTCGTATGGCCATTTTTGTGCCTGGCGCGGCGCCAAGTGGGAAAGGGTGGTGTCGAGTCTGAAGGCAGCAGGAAAGCCTGCAGCCCCCAGGTCTGTGGGGCTATGGAAGCGGTTCCCAAAGAGCTTTAGAACAAGGCAGAGTTTTCCCTGCTGGCTCTTTGGGCGGGGGACCCATCTCCAGCCGTATGGCCATTTTTGTGCCTGGCGCGGCGCCAAGTGGGAAAGGGTGGTGTCGAGGCTGAAGGCAGCAGGAAAGCCCGCAGCCCCCACGTCTGTGGGGCCAAGCAAGCGGTTCCCAAAGAGCTTTAGAACAAGGCATAGTTTTCCCTGCTGGCTCTCTGGGCGGGGGACCCATCTCCAGCCATAGGCCATTTTTGTGCCTGATAGGGCGCCAAGTGGGAAAGGGTGGCTTTGAGGCTGAAGACAGCAGGAAAGCCTGCAGCTCCCAGGTCTGTGGGGCTATGCAAGCGGTTCCCAAAGAGCTTTAGAACAAGGCATATTTTTCCCTGCTGGCTCTTTGGGCGGGGGACCCATCTCCAGCCGTATGGCCATTTTTGTGCCTGGCGCGGCGCCAAGTGGGAAAGGGTGGTGTCGAGGCTGAAGGCAGCAGGAAAGCCCGCAGCCCCCAGGTCTGTGGGGCTACGCAAGCGGTTCCCAAAGAGCTTTAGAACAAGGCATAGTTTTCCCTGCTGGCTCTTTGGGTGGGGGACCCATCTCCAGACGTATGGCTATTTTTGTGCCTGGCGCGGTGCGTAGTGGCATAGGGTGGTTTTGAGGCTGAAGGCAGCAGGAAAGCCCGCAGCCCCCACGTCTGTGGGCCCAAGCAAGCGGTTCCCAGAGAGCTTTAGAACAAGGCATAGTTTTCCCTGCTGGCTCTTTGGGCGGGGGACCAACTCCAGCCATATGGCCATTTTTGTGCCTGGCGCGGTGCGTAGTGGGAAAGGGTGGTTTTGATGCTGAAGGCAGCAGGAAAGCCCGCAGCCCCCAGGTCTGTGGGGCCAAGCAAGCGGTTCCCAAAGAGCTTTAGAACAAGGCATAGTTTTCCCTGCTGGCTCTTTGGGCATGGGACCCAGCTCCAGCCATAGGCCATTTTTGTGCCTGGCGCGGCGCCAAGTGGGAAAGGGTGGCTTTGAGGCTGAAGGCAGCAGCAAAGCCCGCAGCCGCCAGGTCTGTGGGGCTACGCAAGCGGTTCCCAAAGAGCTTTAGAACAAGGCATAGTTTTCCCTGCTGGCTCTTTGGGCGGGGGACCCATCTCCAGCCGTATGGCCATTCTTGTGCCTGATAGGGCGCCAAGTGGGAAAGGGTGGTGTCGAGGCTGAAGGCAGCAGGAAAGCCCGCAGCCCCCACGTCTGTGGGGCCAAGCAAGCGGTTCCCAAAGAGCTTTAGAACAAGGCATAGTTTTCCCTGCTGGCTCTTTGGGCATGGGACCCATCTCCAGCCATAGGCCATTTTTGTGCCTGATAGGGCGCCAAGTGGGAAAGGGTGGCTTTGAGGCTGAAGACAGCAGGAAAGCCTGCAGCCCCCAGGTCTGTGGGGCTATGCAAGCGGTTCCCAAAGAGCTTTAGAACAAGGCATAGTTTTCCCTGCTGGCTCTTTGGGCGGGGGACCCATCTCCAGCCGTATGGCCATTTTTGTGCCTGGCGCGGCGCCAAGTGGGAAAGGGTGGTGTCGAGGTTGAAGGCAGCAGGAAAGCCCGCAGTCCCCAGGTCTGTGGGGCTACGCAAGCGGTTCCCAAAGAGCTTTAGAACAAGGCATAGTTTTCCCTGCTGGCTCTCTGGGCGGGGACCCATCTCCAGCCGTATGGCCATTTTTGAGCCTGGCGCGGCACCAGGTGGGAAAGGGTGGCTTTGAGGCTGAAGGCAGGAGCAAAGCCTGCAGCCCCCAGGTCTGTGGGGCTACGCAAGCGGTTCCCAAAGAGCTTTAGAACAAGGCATAGTTTTCCCTGCTGGCTCTTAGGGCGGGGGACCCATCTCCAGCCGTATGGCCATTTTTGAGCCTGGCGCGGCGCCAAGTGGGAAAGGGTGGTGTCGAGGCTGAAGGCAGCAGGAAAGCCCGCAGCCCTAAGGTCTGTGGGGCTACGCAAGCGGTTCCCAAAGAGCTTTAGAACAAGGCATAGTTTTCCCTGCTGGCTCTTTGGGCGGGGGACCCATCTCCAGCCGTATGGCCATTTTTGTGCCTGGCGAAGCCCCAAGAGGGAAAGGGTGGCTTTGAATCTGAAGGCAGCAGGAAAGCCCGCAGCCCCCAGGTCTGTGGGGCTATGCAAGCGGTTCCCAAAGAGCTTTAGAACAAGGCATAGTTTTCCCTGCTGGCTCTTTTGGCAGGGGACCCATCTCCAGCCGTATGGCCATTTTTGTCCCTGGCCCGGCGCCAAGTGGGAAAGGGTGGTGTTGAGGCTGAAGGCAGCAGCAAAGACTGCAGCCCCCAGGTCTGTGGGGCTACGCAAGCGGTTCCCAAAGAGCTTTAGAACAAGGCATAGTTTTCCCTGCTGGATCTTTGGGCGGGGGACCCATCTCCAGCCGTATGGCCATTTTTGTGCCTGGCACGGCGCCAAGTGGGAAAGGGTGGCTTTGAGGCTGAAGGCAGCAGCAAAGCCCGCAGCCCCCAGGTCTGTGGGGCTACGCAAGCGGTTCCCAAAGAGCTTTAGAACAAGGCATAGTTTTCCCTGCTGGCTCTTTGGGCGGGGGACCCATCTCCAGCCGTATGGCCATTTTTGTGCCTGGCCCGGCGCCAAGTGGGAAAGGGTGGCTTTGAGGCTGAAGGCAGCAGCAAAGCCTGCAGCCCCCAGGTCTGTGGGGCTACGCAAGCGGTTCCCAAAGAGCTTTAGAACAAGGCATAGTTTTCCCTGCTGGCTCTCTGGGCGGGGGACCCATCTGCAGCCGTATGGCCATTTTTGAGCCTGGAGCAGTGCCAAGTGGGAAAGGGTGGTTTTGAGGGTGAAGGCAGCAGGAAAGCCCGCAGCCCCCAGGTCTGTGGGGCTACGCAAGCGGTTCCCAAAGAGCTTTAGAACAAGGCATAGTTTTCCCTGCTGGCTCTTTGGGCATGGGACCCATCTCCACCCATAGGCCATTTTTGTGCTTGATAGGGCGCCAAGTGGGAAAGGGTGGCTTTGAGGCTGAAGGCAGCAGGAAAGCCTGCAGCCCCCAGGTCTGTGGGGCTACACAAGCAGTTCCCAAAGAGCTTTAGAACAAGGCATAGTTTTCCCTGCTGGCTCTTTGTTCGGGGGACCCATCTCCAGCCATAGGCCATTTTTGTGCCTGGCCCGGCGCCCAGTGGGAAAGGGTGGCTTTGAGGCTTGAAGGCAGCAGGAAAGCCCGCAGCCCCCAGGTCTCTGGGGCTACGCAAGCGGTTCCCAAAGAGCTTTAGAACAAGGCATAGTTTTCCCTGCTGGCTCTCTGGGCGGGGGACCCATCTCCAGCCGTATGGCCATTTTTGAGCCTGGCGCGGCGCCAAGTGGGAAAGGGTTGTGTCGAGGCTAAAGGCAGCAGGAAAGCCCGCAGCCCCCAGGTCTGTGGGGCTACGCAAGCGGTTCCCAAAGAGCTTTAGAACAAGGCATAATTTTCCCTGCTGGCTCTTTGGGCGGGGGACCCATCTCCAGCCGTATGGCCATTTTTGTGCCTGGCGCGGCGCCAAGTGGGAAAGGGTGGCTTTGAGGCTGAAGGCAGCAGCAAAGCCCGCAGCCCCCAGGTCTGTGGGGCTACGCAAGCGGTTCCCAAAGAGCTTTAGAACAAGGCATAGTTTTCCCTGCTGGCTCTTTGGGCGGGGGACCCATCTCCAGCCGTATGGCCATTTTTGTGCCTGGCGCGGCGCCAAGTGGGAAAGGGTGGTGTCGAGGCTGAAGGCAGCAGGAAAGCCCGCAGTCCCCAGGTCTGTGGGGCTACGCAAGCGGTTCCCAAAGAGCTTTAGAACAAGGCATAGTTTTCCCTGCTGGCTCTCTGGGCGGGGACCCATCTCCAGCCGTATGGCCATTTTTGAGCCTGGCGCGGCGCCAGGTGGGAAAGGGTGGCTTTGAGGCTGAAGGCAGGAGCAAAGCCTGCAGCCCCCAGGTCTGTGGGGCTACGCAAGCGGTTCCCAAAGAGCTTTAGAACAAGGCATAGTTTTCCCTGCTGGCTCTTTGGGCGGGGGACCCATCTCCAGCCGTATGGCCATTTTTGAGCCTGGCGCGGCGCCAAGTGGGAAAGGGTGGTGTCGAGGCTGAAGGCAGCAGCAAAGCCCGCAGCCCCCAGGTCTGTGGGGCTACGCAAGCGGTTCCCAAAGAGCTTTAGAACAAGGCATAGTTTTCGCTGCTCGCTCTTTGGGCGGGGGACCCATCTCCAGCCGTATGGCCATTTTTGTGCCTGGCGAAGCCCCAAGAGGGAAAGGGTGGCTTTGAATCTGAAGGCAGCAGCAAAGACTGCAGCCCCCAGGTCTGTGGGGCCAAGCAAGCGGTTCCCAAAGAGCTTTAGAACAAGGCATAGTTTTCCCTGCTGGCTCTTTGGGCGGGGGACCCATCTCCAGCCGTATGGCCATTTTTGTGCCTGGCACGGCGCCAAGTGGGAAAGGGTGGCTTTGAGGCTGAAGGCAGCAGGAAAGCCCGCAGCCCCCAGGTCTGTGGGGCTACGCAAGCGGTTCCCAAAGAGCTTTAGAACAAGGCATAGTTTTCCCTGCTGGCTCTTTGGGCGGGGGACCCATCTCCAGCCGTATGGCCATTTTTGTGCCTGGCGCGGCGCCAAGTGGGAAAGGGTGGTGTCGAGGCTGAAGGCAGCAGGAAAGCCCGCAGCCCCCACGTCTGTGGGGCCAAGCAAGCGGTTCCCAAAGAGCTTTAGAACAAGGCATAGTTTTCCCTGCTGGCTCTTTGGGCCTGGGACCCATCTCCAGCCATAGGCCATTTTTGTGCTTGATAGGGCGCCAAGTGGGAAAGGGTGGCTTTGAGGCTGAAGGCAGCAGGAAAGCCTGCAGCCCCCAGGTCTGTGGGGCTACGCAAGCAGTTCCCAAAGAGCTTTAGAACAAGGCATAGTTTTCCCTGCTGGCTCTTTGTTCGGGGGACCCATCTCCAGCCATAGGCCATTTTTGTGCCTGGCCCGGCGCCCAGTGGGAAAGGGTGGCTTTGAGGCTTGAAGGCAGCAGGAAAGCCCGCAGCCCCCAGGTCTGTGGGGCTACGCAAGCGGTTCCCAAAGAGCTTTAGAACAAGGCATAGTTTTCCCTGCTGGCTCTCTGGGCGGGGGACCCATCTCCAGCCGTATGGCCATTTTTGAGCCTGGCGCGGCGCCAAGTGGGAAAGGGTTGTGTCGAGGCTAAAGGCAGCAGGAAAGCCCGCAGCCCCCAGGTCTGTGGGGCTACGCAAGCGGTTCCCAAAGAGCTTTAGAACAAGGCATAATTTTCCCTGCTGGCTCTTTGGGCGGGGGACCCATCTCCAGCCGTATGGCCATTTTTGTGCCTGGCGCAGCGCCAAGTGGGAAAGGGTGGTTTTGAGGCTGAAGGCAGCAGCAAAGCCTGCAGCCCCCAGGTCTGTGGGGCTACGCAAGCGGTTCCCAAAGAGCTTTAGAACAAGGCATAGTTTTCCCTGCTGGCTCTTTGGGCGGGGGACCCATCTCCAGCCGTATGGCCATTTTTGTGCCTGGCCGGGGGCCAAGTGGGAAAGGGTGTTTTTGAGGCTGAAGGCAGCAGGAAAGCCCGCAGCCCCCAGGTCTGTGCGGCTACGCAAGCGGTTCCCAAAGAGCTTTAGAACAAGGCATAGTTTTCCCTGCTGGCTCTTTGGGCATGGGACCCATCTCCAGCCATAGGCCATTTTTGTGCTTGATAGGGCGCCAAGTGGGAAAGGGTTGCTTTGAGGCTGAAGGCAGCAGGAAAGCCCGCAGCCCCCAGGTCTGTGGGGCTACGCAAGCGGTTCCCAAAGAGCTTTAGAACAAGGCATAGTTTTCCCTGCTGGCTCTCTGGGCGGGGGACCCATCTCCAGCCGTATGGCCATTTTTGAGCCTGGCGCGGCGCCAGGTGGGAAAGGGTGGCTTTGAGGCTGAAGGCAGGAGCAAAGCCTGCAGCCCCCAGGTCTGTGGTGCTACGTAAGCGGTTCCCAAAGAGCTTTAGAACAAGGCATAGTTTTCCCAGCTGGCTCTTAGGGCATGGGACCCATCTCCAGCCATAGGCCATTTTTGTGCCTGGCGCGAAGCCAAGTGGGAAAGGGTGCTGTCGAGGCTGAAGGCAGCAGGAAAGCCCGCAGCCCCAAGGTCTGTGGGGCTACGCAAGCGGTTCCCAAAGAGCTTTAGAACAAGGCATAGTTTTCCCTGCTGGCTCTTTGGGCGGGGGACCCATCTCCAGCCATACGGCCATTTCTGTGCCTGGCGCGGCGCCAAGAGGGAAAGGGTGGTGTCGAGGCTAAAGGCAGCAGGAAAGCCCGCAGCCCCCAGGTCTGTGGGGCTACGCAAGCGGTTCCCAAAGAGCTTTAGAACAAGGCATAGTTTTCCCTGCTGGCTCTTTGGGCATGGGACCCATCTCCACCCATAGGCCATTTTTGTGCCTGATAGGGCGCCAAGTGGAAAGGATGCCTTTGAGGCTGAAGACAGCAGGAAAGCCTGCAGCCCCCAGGTCTGTGGGGCTACGCAAGCAGTTCCCAAAGAGCTTTAGAACAAGGCATAGTTTTCCCTGCTGGCTCTTTGTTCGGGGGACCCATCTCCAGCCATAGGCCATTTTTGTGCCTGGCCCGGCGCCCAGTGGGAAAGGGTGGCTTTGAGGCTTGAAGGCAGCAGGAAAGCCCGCAGCCCCCAGGTCTGTGGGGCTACGCAAGCGGTTCCCAAAGAGCTTTAGAACAAGGCATAGTTTTCCCTGCTGGCTCTCTGGGCGGGGGACCCATCTCCAGCCGTATGGCCATTTTTGAGCCTGGCGCGGCGCCAAGTGGGAAAGGGTTGTGTCGAGGCTAAAGGCAGCAGGAAAGCCCGCAGCCCCCAGGTCTGTGGGGCTACGCAAGCGGTTCCCAAAGAGCTTTAGAACAAGGCATAATTTTCCCTGCTGGCTCTTTGGGCGGGGGACCCATCTCCAGCCATAGGCCATTTTTGTGCTTGATAGGGCGCCAAGTGGGAAAGGGTTGCTTTGAGGCTGAAGGCAGCAGGAAAGCCCGCAGCCCCCAGGTCTGTGGGGCTACGCAAGCGGTTCCCAAAGAGCTTTAGAACAAGGCATAGTTTTCCCTGCTGGCTCTCTGGGCGGGGGACCCATCTCCAGCCGTATGGCCATTTTTGAGCCTGGCGCGGCGCCAGGTGGGAAAGGGTGGCTTTGAGGCTGAAGGCAGGAGCAAAGCCTGCAGCCCCCAGGTCTGTGGTGCTACGTAAGCGGTTCCCAAAGAGCTTTAGAACAAGGCATAGTTTTCCCAGCTGGCTCTTAGGGCATGGGACCCATCTCCAGCCATAGGCCATTTTTGTGCCTGGCGCGAAGCCAAGTGGGAAAGGGTGCTGTCGAGGCTGAAGGCAGCAGGAAAGCCCGCAGCCCCAAGGTCTGTGGGGCTACGCAAGCGGTTCCCAAAGAGCTTTAGAACAAGGCAGAGTTTTCCCTGCTGGCTCTTTGGGCGGGGGACCCATCTCCAGCCATACGGCCATTTTTGTGCCTGGCGCGGCGCCAAGAGGGAAAGGGTGGTGTCGAGGCTAAAGGCAGCAGGAAAGCCCGCAGCCCCCAGGTCTGTGGGGCTACGCAAGCGGTTCCCAAAGAGCTTTAGAACAAGGCATAGTTTTCCCTGCTGGCTCTTTGGGCATGGGACCCATCTCCACCCATAGGCCATTTTTGTGCCTGATAGGGCGCCAAGTGGAAAGGGTGCCTTTGAGGCTGAAGACAGCAGGAAAGCCTGCAGCCCCCAGGTCTGTGGGGCTACGCAAGCGGTTCCCAAAGAGCTTTAGAACAAGGCATAGTTTTCCCTGCTGGCTCTTTGGGTGGGGGACCCATCTCCAGCCGTATGGCTATTTTTGTGCCTGACGCGGTGCGTAGTGGCATAGGGTGGTTTTGAGGCTGAAGGCAGCAGGAAAGCCCGCAGCCCCCACGTCTGTGGGGCCAAGCAAGCGGTTCCCAAAGAGCTTTAGAACAAGGCATAGTTTTCCCTGCTGGCTCTTTGGGCGGGGGACCCAACTCCAGCCGTATGGCCATTTTTGTGCCTGGCGCGGTGCGTAGTGGGAAAGGGTGGTTTTGAGGCTGAAGGCAGCAGGAAAGCCCGCAGCCCCCAGGTCTGTGGGGCTACGCAAGTGGTTCCCAAATAGCTTTAGAACAAGGCATAATTTTCCCTGCTGGCTCTTTGGGCGGGGGACCCATCTCCAGCCGTATGGCCATTTTTGTGCCTGGCGCGGCGCCAAGTGGGTAAGGGTGGTGTCGAGGCTGAAGGCAGCAGCAAAGCCTGCAGCCCCCAGGTCTGTGGGGCCAAGCAAGCGGTTCCCAAAGAGCTTTAGAACAAGGCATAGTTTTCCCTGCTGGCTCTTTGGGCATGGGACCCATCTCCAGCCGTATGGCCATTTTTGTCCCTGGCCCGGCGCCAAGAGGGAAAGGGTGGCTTTGAGGCTGAAGGCAGCAGGAAATCCCGCAGCCCCCAGGTCTGTGGGGCTACGCAAGCGGTTCCCAAAGAGCTTTAGAACAAGGCATAGTTTTCCCTGCTCGCTCTTAGGGCATGGGACCCATCTCCAGCCATAGGCCATTTTTGTGCCTGGCGCGAAGCCAAGTGGGAAAGGGTGCTGTCGAGGCTAAAGGCAGCAGGAAAGCCCGCAGCCCCCAGGTCTGTGGGGCCAAGCAAGCGGTTCCCAAAGAGCTTTAGAACAAGGCATAGTTTTCCCTGCTGGCTCTTTGGGCGGTGGACCCATCTCCAGCCGTATGGCCATTTTTGTGCCTGGCGCGGCGCCAAGTGGGAAAGGGTGGTGTCGAGTCTGAAGGCAGCAGGAAAGCCTGCAGCCCCCAGGTCTGTGGGGCTACGCAAGCGGTTCCCAAAGAGCTTTAGAACAAGGCAGAGTTTTCCCTGCTGGCTCTTTGGGCGGGGGACCCATCTCCAACCGTATGGCCATTTTTGTGCCTGGCGCGGCGCCAAGTGGGAAAGGGTGGTGTCGAGGCTAAAGGCAGCAGGAAAGCCCGCAGCCCCCACGTCTGTGGGGCCAAGCAAGCGGTTCCCAAAGAGCTTTAGAACAAGGCATAGTTTTCCCTGCTGGCTCTTTGGGCATGGGACCCATCTCCAGCCATAGGCCATTTTTGTGCCTCATAGGGCGCCAAGTGGGAAAGGGTGGCTTTGAGGCTGAAGGCAGGAGCAAAGCCTGCAGCCCCCAGGTCTGTGGGGCTACGCAAGCGGTTCCCAAAGAGCTTTAGAACAAGGCATAGTTTTCCCTGCTGGCTCTTAGGGCGGGGGACCCATCTCCAGCCGTATGGCCATTTTTGAGCCTGGCGCGGCGCCAAGTGGGAAAGGGTGGTGTCGAGGCTGAAGGCAGCAGGAAAGCCCGCAGCCCCCAGGTCTGTGGGGCTACGCAAGCGGTTCCCAAAGAGCTTTAGAACAAGGCATAGTTTTCCCTGCTGGCTCTTTGGGCGGGGGACCCATCTCCAGCCGTATGGCCATTTTTGTGCCTGGCGAAGCCCCAAGAGGGAAAGGGTGGCTTTGAATCTGAAGGCAGCAGGAAAGCCCGCAGCCCCCAGGTCTGTGGGGCTATGCAAGCGGTTCCCAAAGAGCTTTAGAACAAGGCATAGTTTTCCCTGCTGGCTCTTTTGGCAGGGGACCCATCTCCAGCCGTATGGCCATTTTTGTGCCTGGCGCGGTGCGTAGTGGGAAAGGGTGGTGTTGAGGCTGAAGGCAGCAGCAAAGACTGCAGCCCCCAGGTCTGTGGGGCCAAGCAAGCGGTTCCCAAAGAGCTTTAGAACAAGGCATAGTTTTCCCTGCTGGCTCTTTGGGCGGGGGACCCATCTCCAGCCGTATGGCCATTTTTGTGCCTGGCACGGCGCCAAGTGGGAAAGGGTGGCTTTGAGGCTGAAGGCAGCAGCAAAGCCCGCAGCCCCCAGGTCTGTGGGGCTACGCAAGCGGTTCCCAAAGAGCTTTAGAACAAGGCATAGTTTTCCCTGCTGGCTCTTTGGGCGGGGGACCCATCTCCAGCCGTATGGCCATTTTTGTGCCTGGCCCTGCGCCAAGTGGGAAAGGGTGGCTTTGAGGCTGAAGGCAGCAGCAAAGCCTGCAGCCCCCAGGTCTGTGGGGCTACGCAAGCGGTTCCCAAAGAGCTTTAGAACAAGGCATAGTTTTCCCTGCTGGCTCTCTGGGCGGGGGACCCATCTCCAGCCGTATGGCCATTTTTGAGCCTGGAGCAGTGCCAAGTGGGAAAGGGTGGTTTTGAGGGTGAAGGCAGCAGGAAAGCCCGCAGCCCCCAGGTCTGTGGGGCTACGCAAGCGGTTCCCAAAGAGCTTTAGAACAAGGCATAGTTTTCCCTGCTGGCTCTTTGGGCGGGGGACCCATCTCCAACCGTATGGCCATTTTTGTGCCTGGCGCGGCGCCAAGTGGGAAAGGGTGGTGTCGAGGCTGAAGGCAGCAGCAAAGCCCGCAGCCCCCACGTCTGTGGGGCCAAGCAAGCGGTTCCCAAAGAGCTTTAGAACAAGGCATAGTTTTCCCTGCTGGCTCTTTGGGTGGGGGACCCATCTCCAGCCATAGGCCATTTTTGTGCTTGATAGGGCGCCAAGTGGGAAAGGGTGGCTTTGAGGCTGAAGACAGCAGGAAAGCCTGCAGCCCCCAGGTCTGTGGGGCTACGCAAGCAGTTCCCAAAGAGCTTTAGAACAAGGCATAGTTTTCCCTGCTGGCTCTTTGTTCGGGGGACCCATCTCCAGCCATAGGCCATTTTTGTGCCTGGCCCGGCGCCCAGTGGGAAAGGGTGGCTTTGAGGCTTGAAGGCAGCAGGAAAGCCCGCAGCCCCCAGGTCTGTGGGGCTACGCAAGCGGTTCCCAAAGAGCTTTAGAACAAGGCATAGTTTTCCCTGCTGGCTCTCTGGGCGGGGGACCCATCTCCAGCCGTATGGCCATTTTTGAGCCTGGCGCGGCGCCAAGTGGGAAAGGGTTGTGTCGAGGCTAAAGGCAGCAGGAAAGCCCGCAGCCCCCAGGTCTGTGGGGCTACGCAAGCGGTTCCCAAAGAGCTTTAGAACAAGGCATAATTTTCCCTGCTGGCTCTTTGGGCGGGGGACCCATCTCCAGCCGTATGGCCATTTTTGTGCCTGGCGCGGCGCCAAGTGGGAAAGGGTGGCTTTGAGGCTGAAGGCAGCAGCAAAGCCCGCAGCCCCCAGGTCTGTGGGGCTACGCAAGCGGTTCCCAAAGAGCTTTAGAACAAGGCACAGTTTTCCCTGCTGGCTCTTTGGGCGGGGGACACATCTCCAGCCGTATGGCCATTTTTGTGCCTGATAGGGCGCCAAGTGGGAAAGGGTGGTGTCGAGGCTGAAGGCAGCAGGAAAGCCCGCAGCCCCCAGGTCTGTGCGGCTACGCAAGCGGTTCCCAAAGAGCTTTAGAACAAGGCATAGTTTTCCCAGCTGGCTCTTAGGGCGGGGGACCCATCTCCAGCCGTATGGCCATTTTTGTGCCTGATAGGGCGCCAAGTGGGAAAGGGTGGCTTTGAGGCTGAAGACAGCAGGAAAGCCTGCAGCCCCCAGGTCTGTGGGGCTATGCAAGCGGTTCCCAAAGAGCTTTAGAACAAGGCATAGTTTTCCCTGCTGGCTCTTTGGGCGGGGGACCCATCTCCAGCCGTATGGCCATTTTTGTGCCTGGCGCGGCGCCAAGTGGGAAAGGGTGGTGTCGAGGCTGAAGGCAGCAGGAAAGCCCGCAGTCCCCAGGTCTGTGGGGCTACGCAAGCGGTTCCCAAAGAGCTTTAGAACAAGGCATAGTTTTCCCTGCTGGCTCTCTGGGCGGGGACCCATCTCCAGCCGTATGGCCATTTTTGAGCCTGGCGCGGCGCCAGGTGGGAAAGGGTGGCTTTGAGGCTGAAGGCAGGAGCAAAGCCTGCAGCCCCCAGGTCTGTGGGGCTACGCAAGCGGTTCCCAAAGAGCTTTAGAACAAGGCATAGTTTTCCCTGCTGGCTCTTAGGGCGGGGGACCCATCTCCAGCCGTATGGCCATTTTTGAGCCTGGCGCGGCGCCAAGTGGGAAAGGGTGGTGTCGAGGCTGAAGGCAGCAGGAAAGCCCGCAGCCCCCAGGTCTGTGGGGCTATGCAAGCGGTTCCCAAAGAGCTTTAGAACAAGGCATAGTTTTCCCTGCTCGCTCTTTGGGCGGGGGACCCATCTCCAGCCGTATGGCCATTTTTGTGCCTGGCGAAGCCCCAAGAGGGAAAGGGTGGCTTTGAATCTGAAGGCAGCAGGAAAGCCCGCAGCCCCCAGGTCTGTGGGGCTACGCAAGCGGTTCCCAAAGAGCTTTAGAACAAGGCATAGTTTTCCCTGCTGGCTCTTTGGGCGGGGGACCCATCTCCAGCCGTATGGCCATTTTTGTCCCTGGCCCGGCGCCAAGTGGGAAAGGGTGGTGTTGAGGCTGAAGGCAGCAGCAAAGACTGCAGCCCCCAGGTCTGTGGGGCCAAGCAAGCGGTTCCCAAAGAGCTTTAGAACAAGGCATAGTTTTCCCTGCTGGCTCTTTGGGCGGGGGACCCATCTCCAGCCGTATGGCCATTTTTGTGCCTGGCCCGGCGCCAAGTGGGAAAGGGTGGCTTTGAGGCTGAAGGCAGCAGCAAAGCCCGCAGCCGCCAGGTCTGTGGGGCTACGCAAGCGGTTCCCAAAGAGCTTTAGAACAAGGCAGAGTTTTCCCTGCTGGCTCTTTGTTCGGGGGACCCATCTCCAGCCGTATGGCCATGTTTGTGCCTGGCGCGGCGCCAAGTGGGAAAGGGTGGTGTCGAGGCTGAAGGCAGCAGGAAAGCCCGCAGCCCCCACGTCTGTGGGGCCAAGCAAGCGGTTCCCAAAGAGCTTTAGAACAAGGCATAGTTTTCCCTGCTGGCTCTTTGGGCCTGGGACCCATCTCCAGCCATAGGCCATTTTTGTGCTTGATAGGGCGCCAAGTGGGAAAGGGTGGCTTTGAGGCTGAAGGCAGCAGGAAAGCCTGCAGCCCCCAGGTCTGTGGGGCTACGCAAGCAGTTCCCAAAGAGCTTTAGAACAAGGCATAGTTTTCCCTGCTGGCTCTTTGTTCGGGGGACCCATCTCCAGCCATAGGCCATTTTTGTGCCTGGCCCGGCGCCCAGTGGGAAAGGGTGGCTTTGAGGCTTGAAGGCAGCAGGAAAGCCCGCAGCCCCCAGGTCTGTGGGGCTACGCAAGCGGTTCCCAAAGAGCTTTAGAACAAGGCATAATTTTCCCTGCTGGCTCTTTGGGCGGGTGACCCATCTCCAGCCGTATGGCCATTTTTGTGCCTGGCGCAGCGCCAAGTGGGAAAGGGTGGTTTTGAGGCTGAAGGCAGCAGCAAAGCCTGCAGCCCCCAGGTCTGTGGGGCTACGCAAGCGGTTCCCAAAGAGCTTTAGAACAAGGCATAGTTTTCCCTGCTGGCTCTTTGGGCGGGGGACCCATCTCCAGCCGTATGGCCATTTTTGTGCCTGGCCGGGGGCCAAGTGGGAAAGGGTGGTTTTGAGGCTGAAGGCAGCAGGAAAGCCCGCAGCCCCCAGGTCTGTGCGGCTACGCAAGCGGTTCCCAAAGAGCTTTAGAACAAGGCATAGTTTTCCCTGCTGGCTCTTTGGGCGGGGGACCCATCTCCAGCCATAGGCCATTTTTGTGCTTGATAGGGCGCCAAGTGGGAAAGGGTTGCTTTGAGGCTGAAGACAGCAGGAAAGCCCGCAGCCCCCAGGTCTGTGGGGCTACGCAAGCGGTTCCCAAAGAGCTTTAGAACAAGGCATAGTTTTCCCTGCTGGCTCTCTGGGCGGGGGACCCATCTCCAGCCGTATGGCCATTTTTGAGCCTGGCGCGGCGCCAGGTGGGAAAGGGTGGCTTTGAGGCTGAAGGCAGGAGCAAAGCCTGCAGCCCCCAGGTCTGTGGTGCTACGCAAGCGGTTCCCAAAGAGCTTTAGAACAAGGCATAGTTTTCCCTCCTGGCTCTTAGGGCATGGGACCCATCTCCAGCCATAGGCCATTTTTGTGCCTGGCGCGAAGCCAAGTGGGAAAGGGTGCTGTCGAGGCTGAAGGCAGCAGGAAAGCCCGCAGCCCCCAGGTGTGTGGGGCTACGCAAGCGGTTCCCAAAGAGCTTTAGAACAAGGCATAGTTTTCCCTGCTGGCTCTTTGGGCGGGGGACCCATCTCCAGCCATACGGCCATTTTTGTGCCTGGCGCGGCGCCCAGAGGGAAAGGGTGGTGTCGAGGCTAAAGGCAGCAGGAAAGCCCGCAGCCCCCAGGTCTGTGGGGCTACGCAAGCGGTTCCCAAAGAGCTTTAGAACAAGGCATAGTTTTCCCTGCTGGATCTTTGGGTGGGGGACCCATCTCCAGCCGTATGGCTATTTTTGTGCCTGGCGCGGTGCGTAGTGGCATAGGGTGGTTTTGAGGCTGAAGGCAGCAGGAAAGCCCGCAGCCCCCACGTCTGTGGGGCCAAGCAAGCGGTTCCCAAAGAGCTTTAGAACAAGGCATAGTTTTCCCAGCTGGCTCTTTGGGCGGGGGACCCATCTCCAGCCGTATGGCCATTTTTGTGCCTGGCGCGGTGCGTAGTGGGAAAGGGTGGTTTTGAGGCTGAAGGCAGCAGGAAAGCCCGCAGCCCCCAGGTCTGTGGGGCTACGCAAGCGGTTCCCAAAGAGCTTTAGAACAAGGCATAATTTTCCCTGCTGGCTCTTTGGGCGGGGGACCCATCTCCAGCCGTATGGCCATTTTTGTGCCTGGCGCGGCGCCAAGTGGGTAAGGGTGGTGTCGAGGCTGAAGGCAGCAGCAAAGCCTGCAGCCCCCAGGTCTGTGGGGCTACGCAAGCGGTTCCCAAAGAGCTTTAGAACAAGGCATAGTTTTCCCTGCTGGCTCTTTGGGCATGGGACCCATCTCCAGCCGTATGGCCATTTTTGTCCCTGGCCCGGCGCCAAGTGGGAAAGGGTGGCTTTGAGGCTGAAGGCAGCAGGAAAGCCCGCAGCCCCCAGGTCTGTGGGGCTACGCAAGCGGTTCCCAAAGAGCTTTAGAACAAGGCATAGTTTTCCCTGCTCGCTCTTAGGGCATGGGACCCATCTCCAGCCATAGGCCATTTTTGTGCCTGGCGCGAAGCCAAGTGGGAAAGGGTGCTGTCGAGGCTGAAGGCAGCAGGAAAGCCCGCAGCCCCCAGGTCTGTGGGGCTACGCAAGCGGTTCCCAAAGAGCTTTAGAACAAGGCATAGTTTTCCCTGCTGGCTCTTTGGGCGGGGGACCCATCTCCAGCCGTACGGCCATTTTTGTGCCTGGCGCGGCGCCAAGAGGGAAAGGGTGGTGTCGAGGCTAAAGGCAGCAGGAAAGCCCGCAGCCCCCAGGTCTGTGGGGCTACGCAAGCGGTTCCCAAAGAGCTTTAGAACAAGGCATAGTTTTCCCTGCTGGCTCTTTTGGCAGGGGACCCATCTCCAGCCGTATGGCCATTTTTGTCCCTGGCCCGGCGCCAAGTGGGAAAGGGTGGCTTTGAGGCTGAAGGCAGCAGCAAAGACTGCAGCCCCCAGGTCTGTGGGGCCAAGCAAGCGGTTCCCAAAGAGCTTTAGAACAAGGCATAGTTTTCCCAGCTGGCTCTTTGGGCGGGGGACCCATCTCCAGCCGTATGGCCATTTTTGTGCCTGGCACGGCGCCAAGTGGGAAAGGGTGGCTTTGAGGCTGAAGGCAGCAGCAAAGCCCGCAGCCCCCAGGTCTGTGGGGCTACGCAAGCGGTTCCCAAAGAGCTTTAGAACAAGGCATAGTTTTCCCTGCTGGCTCTTTGGGCGGGGGACCCATCTCCAGCCGTATGGCCATTTTTGTGCCTGGCGCGGCGCCAAGTGGGAAAGGGTGGTGTCGAGGCTGAAGGCAGCAGGAAAGCCCGCAGCCCCCACGTCTGTGGGGCCAAGCAAGCGGTTCCCAAAGAGCTTTAGAACAAGGCATAGTTTTCCCTGCTGGCTCTTTGGGCCTGGGACCCATCTCCAGCCATAGGCCATTTTTGTGCTTGATAGGGCGCCAAGTGGGAAAGGGTGGCTTTGAGGCTGAAGGCAGCAGGAAAGCCTGCAGCCCCCAGGTCTGTGGGGCTACGCAAGCAGTTCCCAAAGAGCTTTAGAACAAGGCATAGTTTTCCCTGCTGGCTCTTTGTTCGGGGGACCCATCTCCAGCCATAGGCCATTTTTGTGCCTGGCCCGGCGCCCAGGGGGAAAGGGTGGCTTTGAGGCTTGAAGGCAGCAGGAAAGCCCGCAGCCCCCAGGTCTGTGGGGCTACGCAAGCGGTTCCCAAAGAGCTTTAGAACAAGGCATAGTTTTCCCTGCTGGCTCTCTGGGCGGGGGACCCATCTCCAGCCGTATGGCCATTTTTGAGCCTGGCGCGGCGCCAAGTGGGAAAGGGTGGTTTTGAGGCTGAAGGCAGCAGGAAAGCCCGCAGCCCCCAGGTCTGTGGGGCTACGCAAGCGGTTCCCAAAGAGCTTTAGAACAAGGCATAGTTTTCCCTGCTGGCTCTTTGGGCGGGGGACCCATCTCCAGCCGTATGGCCATTTTTGTGCCTGGCGCGGCGCCAAGTGGGAAAGGGTGGCTTTGAGGCTGAAGGCAGCAGCAAAGCCCGCAGCCCCCAGGTCTGTGGGGCTACGCAAGCGGTTCCCAAAGAGCTTTAGAACAAGGCATAGTTTTCCCTGCTGGCTCTTTGGGCGGGGGACCCATCTCCAGCCGTATGGCCATTTTTGTGCCTGATAGGGCGCCAAGTGGGAAAGGGTGGTGTCGAGGCTGAAGGCAGCAGGAAAGCCCGCAGCCCCCAGGTCTGTGGGGCTACGCAAGCGGTTCCCAAAGAGCTTTAGAACAAGGCATAGTTTTCCCTGCTGGCTCTTTGGGCGGGGGACCCATCTCCAGCCGTATGGCCATTTTTGTGCCTGATAGGGCGCCAAGTGGGAAAGGGTGGCTTTGAGGCTGAAGACAGCAGGAAAGCCTGCAGCCCCCAGGTCTGTGGGGCTATGCAAGCGGTTCCCAAAGAGCTTTAGAACAAGGCATAGTTTTCCCTGCTGGCTCTTTGGGCGGGGGACCCATCTCCACCCGTATGGCCATTTTTGTGCCTGGCGCGGCGCCAAGTGGGAAAGGGTGGCTTTGAGGCTGAAGGCAGCAGGAAAGCCCGCAGTCCCCAGGTCTGTGGGGCTACGCAAGCGGTTCCCAAAGAGCTTTAGAACAAGGCATAGTTTTCCCTGCTGGCTCTTTGGGCGGGGGACCCATCTCCAGCCGTATGGCCATTTTTGTGCCTGATAGGGCGCCAAGTGGGAAAGGGTGGTGTCGAGGCTGAAGGCAGCAGGAAAGCCCGCAGCCCCCAGGTCTGTGGGGCTACGCAAGCGGTTCCCAAAGAGCTTTAGAACAAGGCATAATTTTCCCTGCTGGCTCTTTGGGCGGGGGACCCATCTCCAGCCGTATGGCCATTTTTGTGCCTGATAGGGCGCCAAGTGGGAAAGGGTGGCTTTGAGTCTGAAGACAGCAGGAAAGCCTGCAGCCCCCAGGTCTGTGGGGCTATGCAAGCGGTTCCCAAAGAGCTTTAGAACAAGGCATAGTTTTCCCTGCTGGCTCTTTGGGCGGGGGACCCATCTCCACCCGTATGGCCATTTTTGTGCCTGGCGCGGCGCCAAGTGGGAAAGGGTGGCTTTGAGGCTGAAGGCAGGAGCAAAGCCTGCAGCCCCCAGGTCTGTGGGGCTACGCAAGCGGTTCCCAAAGAGCTTTAGAACAAGGCATAGTTTTCCCTGCTGGCTCTTAGGGCGGGGGACCCATCTCCAGCCGTATGGCCATTTTTGAGCCTGGCGCGGCGCCAAGTGGGAAAGGGTGGTGTCGAGGCTGAAGGCAGCAGGAAAGCCCGCAGCCCCCAGGTCTGTGGGGCTACGCAAGCGGTTCCCAAAGAGCTTTAGAACAAGGCATAGTTTTCCCTGCTCGCTCTTTGGGCGGGGGACCCATCTCCAGCCGTATGGCCATTTTTGTGCCTGGCGAAGCCCCAAGACGGAAAGGGTGGCTTTGAATCTGAAGGCAGCAGGAAAGCCCGCAGCCCCCAGGTCTGTGGGGCTACGCAAGCGGTTCCCAAAGAGCTTTAGAACAAGGCATAGTTTTCCCTGCTGGCTCTTTGGGCGGGGGACCCATCTCCAGCCGTATGGCCATTTTTGTGCCTGGCGCGGCGCCAAGTGGAAAGGGTGGTGTCGAGGCTGAAGGCAGCAGGAAAGCCCGCAGCCCCCACGTCTGTGGGGCCAAGCAAGCGGTTCCCAAGAGCTTTAGAACAAGGCATAGTTTTCCCCTGCTGGCTCTTTGGGGCCTGGGACCCATCTCCAGCCGTATGGCCATTTTTGTGCCTGGCACGGCGCCAAGTGGGAATGGGTGGCTTGAGGCTGAAGGCAGCAGCAAAGCCAGCAGCCCCCCAGGTCTGTGGGGCTACGCAAGCGGTTCCCAAAGAGCTTTAGAACAAGGCATAGTTTTCCCTGCTGGCTCTTTGTTCGGGGGACCCATCTCCAGCCATAGGCCATTTTTGTGCCTGGCCCGGCGCCCAGTGGGAAAGGGTGGCTTTGAGGCTTGAAGGCAGCAGGAAAGCCCGCAGCCCCCAGGTCTGTGGGGCTACGCAAGCGTTCCCAAAGAGCTTTAGAACAAGGCATAGTTTTCCCTGCTGGCTCTCTGGGCGGGGGACCCATCTCCAGCCGTATGGCCATTTTTGAGCCTGCGTGGCGCCAAGTGGGGAAAGGGTTGTGTCGAGGCTAAAGGCAGCAGGAAAGCCCGCAGCCCCCAGGTCTGTGGGGCTACGCAAGCGGTTCCCAAAGAGCTTTAGAAAAAGGCATAATTTTCCCTGCTGGCTCTTTGGGCGGGGGACCCATCTCCAGCCGTATGGCCATTTTGTGCCTGGCGCAGCGCCAAGTGGGAAAGGGTGGTTTTTGAGGCTGAAGGGCAGCAGCAAAGCCTGCAGCCCCCAGGTCTGTGGGGCTACGCAAGCGGTTCCCAAAGAGCTTTAGAACAAGGCATAGTTTTCCCTGCTGGCTCTTTGGGCGGGGGACCCATCTCCAGCCGGATGGCCATTTTTGTGCCTGGCCGGGGCCAAGTGGGAAAGGGTGGTTTTGAGGCTGAAGGCAGCAGGAAAGACTGCAGCCCCCAGGTCTGTGCGGCTACGCAAGCGGTTCCCAAAGAGCTTTAGAACAAGGCATAGTTTTCCCTGCTGGCCTCTGTGGGCAATGGGACCCATCTCCAGCCATAGGCCATTTTTGTGCTTGATAGGGCGCCAAGTGGGAAAGGGTTGCTTTGAGGCTGAAGACAGCAGGAAAGCCCGCAGCCCCCAGGTCTGTGGGGCTACGCAAGAGGTTCCCAAAGAGCTTTAGAACAAGGCATAGTTTTCCCTGCTGGCTCTCTGGGCGGGGGACCCATCTCCAGCCGTATGGCCATTTTTGAGCCTGGCGCGGCGCCAGGTGGGAAAGGGTGGCTTTGAGGCTGAAGGCAGGAGCAAAGCCTGCAGCCCCCAGGTCTGTGGTGCTACGCAAGCGGTTCCCAAAGAGCTTTAGAACAAGGCATAGTTTTCCCAGCTGGCTCTTAGGGCATGGGACCCATCTCCAGCCATAGGCCATTTTTGTGCCTGGCGCGAAGCCAAGTGGGGAAAGGGTGCCTGTCGAGGCTGAAGGCAGCAGGAAAGCCCGCAGCCCCAAGGTCTGTGGGGCTACGCAAGCGGTTCCCAAAGAGCTTTAGAACAAGGCATAGTTTTCCCTGCTGGCTCTTTGGGCGGGGGACCCATCTCCAGCCGTATGGCCATTTTTGTGCCTGATAGGGCGCCAAGTGGAAAGGGTGGTGTCGAGTCTGAAGGCAGCAGGAAAGCCCGCAGCCCCCAGGTCTGTGGGGCTACGCAAGCGGTTCCCAAAGAGCTTTAGAACAAGGCATAATTTTCCCCTGCTGGCTCTTTGGGCGGGGGACCCATCTCCAGCCGTATGGCCATTTTTGTGCCTGATAGGGCGCCAAGTGGGAAAGGGTGGCTTTGAGTCTGAAGACAGCAGGAAAGCCTGCAGCCCCCAGGTCTGTGGGCTATGCAAGCGGTTCCCAAAGAGCTTTAGAACAAGGCATAGTTTTCCCTGCTGGCTCTTTGGGCGGGGGACCCATCTCCACCCGTATGGCCATTTTTTGTGCCTGGCGCGGCGCCAAGTGGGAAAGGGTGGAGCTTTGAGGCTGAAGGCAGGAGCAAAGCCTGCAGCCCCAGGTCTGTGGGGCTACGCAAGCGGTTCCCAAAGAGCTTTAGAACAAGGCATAGTTTTCCCTGCTGGCTCTTAGGGCGGGGGACCCATCTCTCAGCCGTATGGCCATTTTTGAGCCTGGCGCGGCGCCAAGTGGGAAAGGGTGGTGTCGAGGCTGAAGGCAGCAGGAAAGCCCGCAGCCCCCAGCCCCAGGTCTGTGGGGCTACGCAAGCGGTTCCCAAAGAGCTTTTAGAACAAGGCATAGTTTTCCCTGCTCGCTCTTTGGCGGGGGACCCATCTCCAGCCGTATGGCCATTTTTGTGCCTGGCGAAGCCCCAAGACGGAAAGGGTTGGCTTTGAATCTGAAGGCAGCAGGAAAGCCCGCAGCCCCCAGGTCTGTGGGGCTACGCAAGCGGTTCCCAAAGAGCTTTAGAACAAGGCATAGTTTTCCCTGCTGGCTCTTTGGGGCGGGGGACCCATCTCCAGCCGTATTGGCCATTTTTGTGCCTGGCGCGGCGCCAAGTGGGAAAGGGTGGTGTCGAGGGCTGAAGGCAGCAGGAAAGCCCGCAGCCCCCACGTCTGTGGGGCCAAGCAAGCGGTTCCAAAGAGCTTTAGAACAAGGCATAGTTTTCCCTGCTGGCTCTTTGGGCCTGGGACCCATCTCCAGCCGTATGGCCATTTTTGTGCCTGGCACGGCGCCAAGTGGGAAAGGGTGGCTTTGAGGCTGAAGGCAGCAGCAAAGCCCGCAGCCCCCAGGTCTGTGGGGCTACGCAAGCGGTTCCCAAAGAGCTTTAGAACAAGGCATAGTTTTCCCTGCTGGCTCTTTGTTCGGGGGACCCATCTCCAGCCATAGGCCATTTTTGTGCCTGGCCCGGCGCCCAGTGGGAAAGGGTGGCTTTGAGGCTTGAAGGCAGCAGGAAAGCCCGCAGCCCCCAGGTCTGTGGGGCTACGCAAGCGGTTCCCAAAGAGCTTTAGAACAAGGCATAGTTTTCCCTGCTGGCTCTCTGGGCGGGGGACCCATCTCCAGCCGTATGGCCATTTTTGAGCCTGGCGTGGCGCCAAGTGGGAAAGGGTTGTGTCGAGGCTAAAGGCAGCAGGAAAGCCCGCAGCCCCCAGGTCTGTGGGGCTACGCAAGCGGTTCCCAAAGAGCTTTAGAAAAAGGCATAATTTTCCCTGCTGGCTCTTTGGGCGGGGGACCCATCTCCAGCCGTATGGCCATTTTTGTGCCTGGCGCAGCGCCAAGTGGGAAAGGGTGGTTTTGAGGCTGAAGGCAGCAGCAAAGCCTGCAGCCCCCAGGTCTGTGGGGCTACGCAAGCGGTTCCCAAAGAGCTTTAGAACAAGGCATAGTTTTCCCTGCTGGCTCTTTGGGCGGGGGACCCATCTCCAGCCGTATGGCCATTTTTGTGCCTGGCCGGGGGGCCAAGTGGGAAAGGGTGGTTTTGAGGCTGAAGGCAGCAGGAAAGACTGCAGCCCCCAGGTCTGTGCGGCTACGCAAGCGGTTCCCAAAGAGCTTTAGAACAAGGCATAGTTTTCCCTGCTGGCTCTTTGGGCATGGGACCCATCTCCAGCCATAGGCCATTTTTGTGCTTGATAGGGCGCCAAGTGGGAAAGGGTTGCTTTGAGGCTGAAGACAGCAGGAAAGCCCGCAGCCCCCAGGTCTGTGGGGCTACGCAAGAGGTTCCCAAAGAGCTTTAGAACAAGGCATAGTTTTCCCTGCTGGCTCTCTGGGCGGGGGACCCATCTCCAGCCGTATGGCCATTTTTGAGCCTGGCGCGGCGCCAGGTGGGAAAGGGTGGCTTTGAGGCTGAAGGCAGGAGCAAAGCCTGCAGCCCCCAGGTCTGTGGTGCTACGCAAGCGGTTCCCAAAGAGCTTTAGAACAAGGCATAGTTTTCCCAGCTGGCTCTTAGGGCATGGGACCCATCTCCAGCCATAGGCCATTTTTGTGCCTGGCGCGAAGCCAAGTGGGAAAGGGTGCTGTCGAGGCTGAAGGCAGCAGGAAAGCCCGCAGCCCCAAGGTCTGTGGGGCTACGCAAGCGGTTCCCAAAGAGCTTTAGAACAAGGCATAGTTTTCCCTGCTGGCTCTTTGGGCGGGGGACCCATCTCCAGCCGTATGGCCATTTTTGTGCCTGGCCCGGCGCAAAGTGGGAAAGGGTGGCTTTGAGGCTGAAGGCAGCAGGAAAGCCCGCAGCCCCCAGGTCTGTGCGGCTACGCAAGCGGTGCCCAAAGAGCTTTAGAACAAGGCATAGTTTTCCCTGCTGGCTCTTTGGGCGGGGGACCCATCTCCAGCCGTACGGCCATTTTTGTGCCTGGCGCGGCGCCAAGAGGGAAAGGGTGGTGTCGAGGCTAAAGGCAGCAGGAAAGCCCGCAGCCCCCAGGTCTGTGGGGCTACGCAAGCGGTTCCCAAAGAGCGTTAGAACAAGGCATAGTTTTCCCTGCTGGCTCTTTGGGTGGGGGACCCATCTCCAGCCGTATGGCCATTTTTGTGCATGGCGCAGCGCCAAGTGGGAAATGGTGGTATCGAGGCTGAAGGCAGCAGGAAAGCCCGCAGCCCCCAGGTCTGTGCGGCTACGCAAGCGGTTCCCAAAGAGCTTTAGAACAAGGCATAGTTTTCCCTGCTGGCTCTTTGGGCATGGGACCCATCTCCACCCATAGGCCATTTTTGTGCCTGATAGGGCGCCAAGTGGGAAAGGGTGGCTTTGAGGCTGAAGACAGCAGGAAAGCCTGCAGCCCCCAGGTCTGTGGGGCTACGCAAGCGGTTCCCAAAGAGCTTTAGAACAAGGCATAGTTTTCCCTGCTGGCTCTTTGGGCGGGGGGACCCATCTCCAGCCGTATGGCCATTTTTGAGCCTGGCGCGGCGCCAGGTGGGAAAGGGTGGCTTTGAGGCTGAAGGCAGGAGCAAAGCCTGCAGCCCTCAGGTCTGTGGGGCTACGCAAGCGGTTCCCAAAGAGCTTTAGAACAAGGCATATTTTTCCCTGCTGGCTCTTTTGGCAGGGGACCCATCTCCAGCCGTATGGCCATTTTTGTCCCTGGCCCGGCGCCAAGTGGGAAAGGGTGGTGTTGAGGCTGAAGGCAGCAGCAAAGACTGCAGCCCCCACGTCTGTGGGGCCAAGCAAGCGGTTCCCAAAGAGCTTTAGAACAAGGCATAGTTTTCCCTGCTGGCTCTTTGGGCGGGGGACCCATCTCCAGCCGTATGGCCATTTTTGTGCCTGGCACGGCGCCAAGTGGGAAAGGGTGGCTTTGAGGCTGAAGGCAGCAGGAAAGCCCGCAGCCCCCAGGTCTGTGGGGCTACGCAAGCGGTTCCCAAAGAGCTTTAGAACAAGGCATAGTTTTCCCTGCTGGCTCTTTGGGCGGGGGACCCATCTCCAGCCGTATGGCCATTTTTGTGCCTGGCCCGGTGCCAAGTGGGAAAGGGTGGCTTTGAGGCTGAAGGCAGCAGCAAAGACTGCAGCCCCCAGGTCTGTGGGGCTACGCAAGCGGTTCCCAAAGAGCTTTAGAACAAGGCATAATTTTCCCTGCTGGCTCTCTGGGCGGGGGACCCATCTGCAGCCGTATGGCCATTTTTGAGCCTGGAGCAGTGCCAAGTGGGAAAGGGTGGTTTTGAGGGTGAAGGCAGCAGGAAAGCCCGCAGCCCCCAGGTCTGTGGGGCTACGCAAGCGGTTCCCAAAGAGCTTTAGAACAAGGCATAGTTTTCCCTGCTGGCTCTTTGGGCGGGGGACCCATCTCCAGCCGTATGGCCATTTTTGTGCCTGGCGCGGCGCCAAGTGGGAAAGGGTGGTGTCGAGGCTGAAGGCAGCAGGAAAGCCCGCAGCCCCCACGTCTGTGGGGCCAAGCAAGCGGTTCCCAAAGAGCTTTAGAACAAGGCATAGTTTTCCCTGCTGGCTCTTTGGGCCTGGGACCCATCTCCAGCCATAGGCCATTTTTGTGCTTGATAGGGCGCCAAGTGGGAAAGGGTGGCTTTGAGGCTGAAGGCAGCAGGAAAGCCTGCAGCCCCCAGGTCTGTGGGGCTACGCAAGCAGTTCCCAAAGAGCTTTAGAACAAGGCATAGTTTTCCCTGCTGGCTCTTTGTTCGGGGGACCCATCTCCAGCCATAGGCCATTTTTGTGCCTGGCCCGGCGCCCAGTGGGAAAGGGTGTTGTCGAGGCTGAAGGCAGCAGGAAAGCCCGCAGCCCCCAGGTCTGTGGGGCTACGCAAGCGGTTCCCAAAGAGCTTTAGAACAAGGCATAGTTTTCCCTGCTGGCTCTCTGGGCGGGGGACCCATCTCCAGCCGTATGGCCATTTTTGAGCCTGGCGCGGCGCCAAGTGGGAAAGGGTTGTGTCGAGGCTAAAGGCAGCAGGAAAGCCTGCAGCCCCCAGGTCTGTGGGGCTACGCAAGCGGTTCCCAAAGAGCTTTAGAACAAGGCATAATTTTCCCTGCTGGCTCTTTGGGCGGGGGACCCATCTCCAGCCGTATGGCCATTTTTGTGCCTGGCGCAGCGCCAAGTGGGAAAGGGTGGTTTTGAGGCTGAAGGCAGCAGCAAAGCCTGCAGCCCCCAGGTCTGTGGGGCTACGCAAGCGGTTCCCAAAGAGCTTTAGAACAAGGCATAGTTTTCCCTGCTGGCTCTTTGGGCGGGGGACCCATCTCCAGCCGTATGGCCATTTTTGTGCCTGGCCGGGGGCCAAGTGGGAAAGGGTGGTTTTGAGGCTGAAGGCAGCAGGAAATCCCGCAGCCCCCAGGTCTGTGCGGCTACGCTAGCGGTTCCCAAAGAGCTTTAGAACAAGGCATAGTTTTCCCTGCTGGCTCTTTGGGCGGGGGACCCATCTCCAGCCGTATGGCCATTTTTGTGCCTGGCGCGGCGCCAAGTGGGAAAGGGTGGTGTCGAGGCTGAAGGCAGCAGGAAAGCCCGCAGCCCCCACGTCTGTGGGGCCAAGCAAGCGGTTCCCAAAGAGCTTTAGAACAAGGCATAGTTTTCCCTGCTGGCTCTTTGGGCCTGGGACCCATCTCCAGCCGTATGGCCATTTTTGTGCCTGGCACGGCGCCAAGTGGGAAAGGGTGGCTTTGAGGCTGAAGGCAGCAGCAAAGCCCGCAGCCCCCAGGTCTGTGGGGCTACGCAAGCGGTTCCCAAAGAGCTTTAGAACAAGGCATAGTTTTCCCTGCTGGCTCTTTGTTCGGGGGACCCATCTCCAGCCATAGGCCATTTTTGTGCCTGGCCCGGCGCCCAGTGGGAAAGGGTGGCTTTGAGGCTTGAAGGCAGCAGGAAAGCCCGCAGCCCCCAGGTCTGTGGGGCTACGCAAGCGGTTCCCAAAGAGCTTTAGAACAAGGCATAGTTTTCCCTGCTGGCTCTCTGGGCGGGGGACCCATCTCCAGCCGTATGGCCATTTTTGAGCCTGGCGTGGCGCCAAGTGGGAAAGGGTTGTGTCGAGGCTAAAGGCAGCAGGAAAGCCCGCAGCCCCCAGGTCTGTGGGGCTACGCAAGCGGTTCCCAAAGAGCTTTAGAAAAAGGCATAATTTTCCCTGCTGGCTCTTTGGGCGGGGGACCCATCTCCAGCCGTATGGCCATTTTTGTGCCTGGCGCAGCGCCAAGTGGGAAAGGGTGGTTTTGAGGCTGAAGGCAGCAGCAAAGCCTGCAGCCCCCAGGTCTGTGGGGCTACGCAAGCGGTTCCCAAAGAGCTTTAGAACAAGGCATAGTTTTCCCTGCTGGCTCTTTGGGCGGGGGACCCATCTCCAGCCGTATGGCCATTTTTGTGCCTGGCCGGGGGCCAAGTGGGAAAGGGTGGTTTTGAGGCTGAAGGCAGCAGGAAAGACTGCAGCCCCCAGGTCTGTGCGGCTACGCAAGCGGTTCCCAAAGAGCTTTAGAACAAGGCATAGTTTTCCCTGCTGGCTCTTTGGGCATGGGACCCATCTCCAGCCATAGGCCATTTTTGTGCTTGATAGGGCGCCAAGTGGGAAAGGGTTGCTTTGAGGCTGAAGACAGCAGGAAAGCCCGCAGCCCCCAGGTCTGTGGGGCTACGCAAGAGGTTCCCAAAGAGCTTTAGAACAAGGCATAGTTTTCCCTGCTGGCTCTCTGGGCGGGGGACCCATCTCCAGCCGTATGGCCATTTTTGAGCCTGGCGCGGCGCCAGGTGGGAAAGGGTGGCTTTGAGGCTGAAGGCAGGAGCAAAGCCTGCAGCCCCCAGGTCTGTGGTGCTACGCAAGCGGTTCCCAAAGAGCTTTAGAACAAGGCATAGTTTTCCCAGCTGGCTCTTAGGGCATGGGACCCATCTCCAGCCATAGGCCATTTTTGTGCCTGGCGCGAAGCCAAGTGGGAAAGGGTGCTGTCGAGGCTGAAGGCAGCAGGAAAGCCCGCAGCCCCAAGGTCTGTGGGGCTACGCAAGCGGTTCCCAAAGAGCTTTAGAACAAGGCATAGTTTTCCCTGCTGGCTCTTTGGGCGGGGGACCCATCTCCAGCCGTATGGCCATTTTTGTGCCTGGCCCGGCGCAAAGTGGGAAAGGGTGGCTTTGAGGCTGAAGGCAGCAGGAAAGCCCGCAGCCCCCAGGTCTGTGCGGCTACGCAAGCGGTGCCCAAAGAGCTTTAGAACAAGGCATAGTTTTCCCTGCTGGCTCTTTGGGCGGGGGACCCATCTCCAGCCGTACGGCCATTTTTGTGCCTGGCGCGGCGCCAAGAGGGAAAGGGTGGTGTCGAGGCTAAAGGCAGCAGGAAAGCCCGCAGCCCCCAGGTCTGTGGGGCTACGCAAGCGGTTCCCAAAGAGCGTTAGAACAAGGCATAGTTTTCCCTGCTGGCTCTTTGGGTGGGGGACCCATCTCCAGCCGTATGGCCATTTTTGTGCATGGCGCAGCGCCAAGTGGGAAATGGTGGTATCGAGGCTGAAGGCAGCAGGAAAGCCCGCAGCCCCCAGGTCTGTGCGGCTACGCAAGCGGTTCCCAAAGAGCTTTAGAACAAGGCATAGTTTTCCCTGCTGGCTCTTTGGGCATGGGACCCATCTCCACCCATAGGCCATTTTTGTGCCTGATAGGGCGCCAAGTGGGAAAGGGTGGCTTTGAGGCTGAAGACAGCAGGAAAGCCTGCAGCCCCCAGGTCTGTGGGGCTACGCAAGCGGTTCCCAAAGAGCTTTAGAACAAGGCATAGTTTTCCCTGCTGGCTCTTTGGGCGGGGGACCCATCTCCAGCCGTATGGCCATTTTTGAGCCTGGCGCGGCGCCAGGTGGGAAAGGGTGGCTTTGAGGCTGAAGGCAGGAGCAAAGCCTGCAGCCCTCAGGTCTGTGGGGCTACGCAAGCGGTTCCCAAAGAGCTTTAGAACAAGGCATATTTTTCCCTGCTGGCTCTTTTGGCAGGGGACCCATCTCCAGCCGTATGGCCATTTTTGTCCCTGGCCCGGCGCCAAGTGGGAAAGGGTGGTGTTGAGGCTGAAGGCAGCAGCAAAGACTGCAGCCCCCACGTCTGTGGGGCCAAGCAAGCGGTTCCCAAAGAGCTTTAGAACAAGGCATAGTTTTCCCTGCTGGCTCTTTGGGCGGGGGACCCATCTCCAGCCGTATGGCCATTTTTGTGCCTGGCACGGCGCCAAGTGGGAAAGGGTGGCTTTGAGGCTGAAGGCAGCAGGAAAGCCCGCAGCCCCCAGGTCTGTGGGGCTACGCAAGCGGTTCCCAAAGAGCTTTAGAACAAGGCATAGTTTTCCCTGCTGGCTCTTTGGGCGGGGGACCCATCTCCAGCCGTATGGCCATTTTTGTGCCTGGCCCGGTGCCAAGTGGGAAAGGGTGGCTTTGAGGCTGAAGGCAGCAGCAAAGACTGCAGCCCCCAGGTCTGTGGGGCTACGCAAGCGGTTCCCAAAGAGCTTTAGAACAAGGCATAATTTTCCCTGCTGGCTCTCTGGGCGGGGGACCCATCTGCAGCCGTATGGCCATTTTTGAGCCTGGAGCAGTGCCAAGTGGGAAAGGGTGGTTTTGAGGGTGAAGGCAGCAGGAAAGCCCGCAGCCCCCAGGTCTGTGGGGCTACGCAAGCGGTTCCCAAAGAGCTTTAGAACAAGGCATAGTTTTCCCTGCTGGCTCTTTGGGCGGGGGACCCATCTCCAGCCGTATGGCCATTTTTGTGCCTGGCGCGGCGCCAAGTGGGAAAGGGTGGTGTCGAGGCTGAAGGCAGCAGGAAAGCCCGCAGCCCCCACGTCTGTGGGGCCAAGCAAGCGGTTCCCAAAGAGCTTTAGAACAAGGCATAGTTTTCCCTGCTGGCTCTTTGGGCCTGGGACCCATCTCCAGCCATAGGCCATTTTTGTGCTTGATAGGGCGCCAAGTGGGAAAGGGTGGCTTTGAGGCTGAAGGCAGCAGGAAAGCCTGCAGCCCCCAGGTCTGTGGGGCTACGCAAGCAGTTCCCAAAGAGCTTTAGAACAAGGCATAGTTTTCCCTGCTGGCTCTTTGTTCGGGGGACCCATCTCCAGCCATAGGCCATTTTTGTGCCTGGCCCGGCGCCCAGTGGGAAAGGGTGTTGTCGAGGCTGAAGGCAGCAGGAAAGCCCGCAGCCCCCAGGTCTGTGGGGCTACGCAAGCGGTTCCCAAAGAGCTTTAGAACAAGGCATAGTTTTCCCTGCTGGCTCTCTGGGCGGGGGACCCATCTCCAGCCGTATGGCCATTTTTGAGCCTGGCGCGGCGCCAAGTGGGAAAGGGTTGTGTCGAGGCTAAAGGCAGCAGGAAAGCCTGCAGCCCCCAGGTCTGTGGGGCTACGCAAGCGGTTCCCAAAGAGCTTTAGAACAAGGCATAATTTTCCCTGCTGGCTCTTTGGGCGGGGGACCCATCTCCAGCCGTATGGCCATTTTTGTGCCTGGCGCAGCGCCAAGTGGGAAAGGGTGGTTTTGAGGCTGAAGGCAGCAGCAAAGCCTGCAGCCCCCAGGTCTGTGGGGCTACGCAAGCGGTTCCCAAAGAGCTTTAGAACAAGGCATAGTTTTCCCTGCTGGCTCTTTGGGCGGGGGACCCATCTCCAGCCGTATGGCCATTTTTGTGCCTGGCCGGGGGCCAAGTGGGAAAGGGTGGTTTTGAGGCTGAAGGCAGCAGGAAATCCCGCAGCCCCCAGGTCTGTGCGGCTACGCTAGCGGTTCCCAAAGAGCTTTAGAACAAGGCATAGTTTTCCCTGCTGGCTCTCTGGGCGGGGGACCCATCTCCAGCCGTATGGCCATTTTTGAGCCTGGCGCGGCGCCAAGTGGGAAAGGGTTGTGTCGAGGCTAAAGGCAGCAGGAAAGCCTGCAGCCCCCAGGTCTGTGGGGCTACGCAAGCGGTTCCCAAAGAGCTTTAGAACAAGGCATAATTTTCCCTGCTGGCTCTTTGGGCGGGGAACCCATCTCCAGCCGTATGGCCATTTTTGTGCCTGGCGCAGCGCCAAGTGGGAAAGGGTGGTTTTGAGGCTGAAGGCAGCAGCAAAGCCTGCAGCCCCCAGGTCTGTGGGGCTACGCAAGCGGTTCCCAAAGAGCTTTAGAACAAGGCATAGTTTTCCCTGCTGGCTCTTTGGGCGGGGGACCCATCTCCAGCCGTATGGCCATTTTTGTGCCTGGCCGGGGGCCAAGTGGGAAAGGGTGGTTTTGAGGCTGAAGGCAGCAGGAAATCCCGCAGCCCCCAGGTCTGTGCGGCTACGCTAGCGGTTCCCAAAGAGCTTTAGAACAAGGCATAGTTTTCCCTGCTGGCTCTTTGGGCATGGGACCCATCTCCAGCCATAGGCCATTTTTGTGCTTGATAGGGCGCCAAGTGGGAAAGGGTTGCTTTGAGGCTGAAGACAGCAGGAAAGCCCGCAGCCCCCAGGTCTGTGGGGCTACGCAAGAGGTTCCCAAAGAGCTTTAGAACAAGGCATAGTTTTCCCTGCTGGCTCTCTGGGCGGGGGACCCATCTCCAGCCGTATGGCCATTTTTGTGCCTGGCGCGGCGCCAGGTGGGAAAGGGTGGCTTTGAGGCTGAAGGCAGGAGCAAAGCCTGCAGCCCCCAGGTCTGTGGGGCTACGCAAGCGGTTCCCAAAGAGCTTTAGAACAAGGCATAGTTTTCCCAGCTGGCTCTTAGGGCATGGGACCCATCTCCAGCCATAGGCCATTTTTGTGCCTGGCGCGAAGCCAAGTGGGAAAGGGTGCTGTCGAGGCTGAAGGCAGCAGGAAAGCCCGCAGCCCCAAGGTCTGTGGGGCTACGCAAGCGGTTCCCAAAGAGCTTTAGAACAAGGCATAGTTTTCCCTGCTGGCTCTTTGGGCGGGGGACCCATCTCCAGCCGTATGGCCATTTTTGTGCCTGGCCCGGCGCAAAGTGGGAAAGGGTGGCTTTGAGGCTGAAGGCAGCAGGAAAGCCCGCAGCCCCCAGGTCTGTGCGGCTACGCAAGCGGTTCCCAAAGAGCTTTAGAACAAGGCATAGTTTTCCCTGCTGGCTCTTTGGGCGGGGGACCCATCTCCAGCCGTACGGCCATTTTTGTGCCTGGCGCGGCGCCAAGAGGGAAAGGGTGGTATCGAGGCTGAAGGCAGCAGGAAAGCCCGCAGCCCCCAGGTCTGTGGGGCTACGCAAGCGGTTCCCAAAGAGCGTTAGAACAAGGCATAGTTTTCCCTGCTGGCTCTTTGGGCGGGGGACCCATCTCCAGCCGTATGGCCATTTTTGTGCATGGCGCAGCGCCAAGTGGGAAATGGTGGTATCGAGGCTGAAGGCAGCAGGAAAGCCCGCAGCCCCCAGGTCTGTGGGGCTACGCAAGCGGTTCCCAAAGAGCTTTAGAACAAGGCATAGTTTTCCCTGCTGGCTCTTTGGGCATGGGACCCATCTCCACCCATAGGCCATTTTTGTGCCTGATAGGGCGCCAAGTGGGAAAGGGTGGCTTTGAGGCTGAAGACAGCAGGAAAGCCTGCAGCCCCCAGGTCTGTGGGGCTACGCAAGCGGTTCCCAAAGAGCTTTAGAACAAGGCATAGTTTTCCCTGCTGGCTCTTTGGGTGGGGGACCCATCTCCAGCCGTATGGCTATTTTTGTGCCTGGCACGGCGCCAAGTGGGAAAGGGTGGTTTTGAGGCTGAAGGCAGCAGGAAAGCCCGCAGCCCCCAGGTCTGTGGGGCTACGCAAGCGGTTCCCAAAGAGCTTTAGAACAAGGCATAGTTTTCCCTGCTGGCTCTTTGGGCGGGGGACCCATCTCCAGCCGTATGGCCATTTTTGTGCCTGGCGCGGCGCCAAGTGGGTAAGGGTGGTGTCGAGGCTGAAGGCAGCAGCAAAGCCTGCAGCCCCCAGGTCTGTGGGGCCAAGCAAGCGGTTCCCAAAGAGCTTTAGAACAAGGCATAGTTTTCCCTGCTGGCTCTTTGGGCATGGGACCCAGCTCCAGCCGTATGGCCATTTTTGTCCCTGGCCCGGCGCCAAGTGGGAAAGGGTGGCTTTGAGGCTGAAGGCAGCAGGAAAGCCCGCAGCCCCCAGGTCTGTGGGGCTACGCAAGCGGTTCCCAAAGAGCTTTAGAACAAGGCATAGTTTTCCCTGCTCGCTCTTAGGGCATGGGACCCATCTCCAGCCATAGGCCATTTTTGTGCCTGGCGCGGCGCCAAGTGGGAAAGGGTGCTGTCGAGGCTGAAGGCAGCAGGAAAGCCCGCAGCCCCAAGGTCTGTGGGGCTACGCAAGCGGTTCCCAAAGAGCTTTAGAACAAGGCATAGTTTTCCCTGCTGGCTCTTTGGGCGGGGGACCCATCTCCAGCCGTATGGCCATTTTTGTGCCTGGCGCGGCGCAAAGTGGGAAAGGGTGGCTTTGAGGCTGAAGGCAGCAGGAAAGCCCGCAGCCCCCAGGTCTGTGCGGCTACGCAAGCGGTTCCCAAAGAGCTTTAGAACAAGGCATAGTTTTCCCTGCTGGCTCTTTGGGCGGGGGACCCATCTCCAGCCGTACGGCCATTTTTGTGCCTGGCGCGGCGCCAAGAGGGAAAGGGTGGTGTCGAGGCTAAAGGCAGCAGGAAAGCCCGCAGCCCCCAGGTCTGTGGGGCTACGCAAGCGGTTCCCAAAGAGCTTTAGAACAAGGCATAGTTTTCCCTGCTGGCTCTTTGGGCGGGGGACCCATCTCCAGCCGTATGGCCATTTTTGTGCATGGCGCAGCGCCAAGTGGGAAATGGTGGTATCGAGGCTGAAGGCAGCAGGAAAGCCCGCAGCCCCCAGGTCTGTGGGGCTACGCAAGCGGTTCCCAAAGAGCTTTAGAACAAGGCATAGTTTTCCCTGCTGGCTCTTTGGGTGGGGGACCCATCTCCAGCCGTATGGCTATTTTTGTGCCTGACGCGGTGCGTAGTGGCATAGGGTGGTTTTGAGGCTGAAGACAGCAGGAAAGCCTGCAGCCCCCAGGTCTGTGGGGCTATGCAAGCGGTTCCCAAAGAGCTTTAGAACAAGGCATAGTTTTCCCTGCTGGCTCTTTGGGCGGGGGACCCATCTCCACCCGTATGGCCATTTTTGTGCCTGGCGCGGCGCCAAGTGGGAAAGGGTGGCTTTGAGGCTGAAGGCAGGAGCAAAGCCTGCAGCCCCCAGGTCTGTGGGGCTACGCAAGCGGTTCCCAAAGAGCTTTAGAACAAGGCATAGTTTTCCCTGCTGGCTCTTAGGGCGGGGGACCCATCTCCAGCCGTATGGCCATTTTTGAGCCTGGCGCGGCGCCAAGTGGGAAAGGGTGGTGTCGAGGCTGAAGGCAGCAGGAAAGCCCGCAGCCCCCAGGTCTGTGGGGCTACGCAAGCGGTTCCCAAAGAGCTTTAGAACAAGGCATAGTTTTCCCTGCTCGCTCTTTGGGCGGGGGACCCATCTCCAGCCGTATGGCCATTTTTGTGCCTGGCGAAGCCCCAAGACGGAAAGGGTGGCTTTGAATCTGAAGGCAGCAGGAAAGCCCGCAGCCCCCAGGTCTGTGGGGCTACGCAAGCGGTTCCCAAAGAGCTTTAGAACAAGGCATAGTTTTCCCTGCTGGCTCTTTGGGCGGGGGACCCATCTCCAGCCGTATGGCCATTTTTGTGCCTGGCGCGGCGCCAAGTGGGAAAGGGTGGTGTCGAGGCTGAAGGCAGCAGGAAAGCCCGCAGCCCCCACGTCTGTGGGGCCAAGCAAGCGGTTCCCAAAGAGCTTTAGAACAAGGCATAGTTTTCCCTGCTGGCTCTTTGGGCCTGGGACCCATCTCCAGCCGTATGGCCATTTTTGTGCCTGGCACGGCGCCAAGTGGGAAAGGGTGGCTTTGAGGCTGAAGGCAGCAGCAAAGCCCGCAGCCCCCAGGTCTGTGGGGCTACGCAAGCGGTTCCCAAAGAGCTTTAGAACAAGGCATAGTTTTCCCTGCTGGCTCTTTGTTCGGGGGACCCATCTCCAGCCATAGGCCATTTTTGTGCCTGGCCCGGCGCCCAGTGGGAAAGGGTGGCTTTGAGGCTTGAAGGCAGCAGGAAAGCCCGCAGCCCCCAGGTCTGTGGGGCTACGCAAGCGGTTCCCAAAGAGCTTTAGAACAAGGCATAGTTTTCCCTGCTGGCTCTCTGGGCGGGGGACCCATCTCCAGCCGTATGGCCATTTTTGAGCCTGGCGTGGCGCCAAGTGGGAAAGGGTTGTGTCGAGGCTAAAGGCAGCAGGAAAGCCCGCAGCCCCCAGGTCTGTGGGGCTACGCAAGCGGTTCCCAAAGAGCTTTAGAAAAAGGCATAATTTTCCCTGCTGGCTCTTTGGGCGGGGGACCCATCTCCAGCCGTATGGCCATTTTTGTGCCTGGCGCAGCGCCAAGTGGGAAAGGGTGGTTTTGAGGCTGAAGGCAGCAGCAAAGCCTGCAGCCCCCAGGTCTGTGGGGCTACGCAAGCGGTTCCCAAAGAGCTTTAGAACAAGGCATAGTTTTCCCTGCTGGCTCTTTGGGCGGGGGACCCATCTCCAGCCGTATGGCCATTTTTGTGCCTGGCCGGGGGCCAAGTGGGAAAGGGTGGTTTTGAGGCTGAAGGCAGCAGGAAAGACTGCAGCCCCCAGGTCTGTGCGGCTACGCAAGCGGTTCCCAAAGAGCTTTAGAACAAGGCATAGTTTTCCCTGCTGGCTCTTTGGGCATGGGACCCATCTCCAGCCATAGGCCATTTTTGTGCTTGATAGGGCGCCAAGTGGGAAAGGGTTGCTTTGAGGCTGAAGACAGCAGGAAAGCCCGCAGCCCCCAGGTCTGTGGGGCTACGCAAGAGGTTCCCAAAGAGCTTTAGAACAAGGCATAGTTTTCCCTGCTGGCTCTCTGGGCGGGGGACCCATCTCCAGCCGTATGGCCATTTTTGAGCCTGGCGCGGCGCCAGGTGGGAAAGGGTGGCTTTGAGGCTGAAGGCAGGAGCAAAGCCTGCAGCCCCCAGGTCTGTGGTGCTACGCAAGCGGTTCCCAAAGAGCTTTAGAACAAGGCATAGTTTTCCCAGCTGGCTCTTAGGGCATGGGACCCATCTCCAGCCATAGGCCATTTTTGTGCCTGGCGCGAAGCCAAGTGGGAAAGGGTGCTGTCGAGGCTGAAGGCAGCAGGAAAGCCCGCAGCCCCAAGGTCTGTGGGGCTACGCAAGCGGTTCCCAAAGAGCTTTAGAACAAGGCATAGTTTTCCCTGCTGGCTCTTTGGGCGGGGGACCCATCTCCAGCCGTATGGCCATTTTTGTGCCTGGCCCGGCGCAAAGTGGGAAAGGGTGGCTTTGAGGCTGAAGGCAGCAGGAAAGCCCGCAGCCCCCAGGTCTGTGCGGCTACGCAAGCGGTGCCCAAAGAGCTTTAGAACAAGGCATAGTTTTCCCTGCTGGCTCTTTGGGCGGGGGACCCATCTCCAGCCGTACGGCCATTTTTGTGCCTGGCGCGGCGCCAAGAGGGAAAGGGTGGTGTCGAGGCTAAAGGCAGCAGGAAAGCCCGCAGCCCCCAGGTCTGTGGGGCTACGCAAGCGGTTCCCAAAGAGCGTTAGAACAAGGCATAGTTTTCCCTGCTGGCTCTTTGGGTGGGGGACCCATCTCCAGCCGTATGGCCATTTTTGTGCATGGCGCAGCGCCAAGTGGGAAATGGTGGTATCGAGGCTGAAGGCAGCAGGAAAGCCCGCAGCCCCCAGGTCTGTGCGGCTACGCAAGCGGTTCCCAAAGAGCTTTAGAACAAGGCATAGTTTTCCCTGCTGGCTCTTTGGGCATGGGACCCATCTCCACCCATAGGCCATTTTTGTGCCTGATAGGGCGCCAAGTGGGAAAGGGTGGCTTTGAGGCTGAAGACAGCAGGAAAGCCTGCAGCCCCCAGGTCTGTGGGGCTACGCAAGCGGTTCCCAAAGAGCTTTAGAACAAGGCATAGTTTTCCCTGCTGGCTCTTTGGGCGGGGGACACATCTCCAGCCGTATGGCCATTTTTGTGCCTGATAGGGCGCCAAGTGGGAAAGGGTGGTGTCGAGGCTGAAGGCAGCAGGAAAGCCCGCAGCCCCCAGGTCTGTGGGGCTACGCAAGCGGTTCCCAAAGAGCTTTAGAACAAGGCATAGTTTTCCCTGCTGGCTCTTTGGGCATGGGACCCATCTCCAGCCATATGGCCATTTTTGTGCCTGATAGGGCGCCAAGTGGGAAAGGGTGGCTTTGAGGCTGAAGACAGCAGGAAAGCCTGCAGCCCCCAGGTCTGTGGGGCTATGCAAGCGGTTCCCAAAGAGCTTTAGAACAAGGCATAGTTTTCCCTGCTGGCTCTTAGGGCGGGGGACCCATCTCCAGCCGTATGGCCATTTTTGTGCCTGGCGCGGCGCCAAGTGGGAAAGGGTGGTGTCGAGGCTGAAGGCAGCAGGAAAGCCCGCAGTCCCCAGGTCTGTGGGGCTACGCAAGCGGTTCCCAAAGAGCTTTAGAATAAGGCATAGTTTTCCCTGCTGGCTCTCTGGGCGGGGACCCATCTCCAGCCGTATGGCCATTTTTGAGCCTGGCGCGGCGCCAGGTGGGAAAGGGTGGCTTTGAGGCTGAAGGCAGGAGCAAAGCCTGCAGCCCTCAGGTCTGTGGGGCTACGCAAGCGGTTCCCAAAGAGCTTTAGAACAAGGCATATTTTTCCCTGCTGGCTCTTTTGGCAGGGGACCCATCTCCAGCCGTATGGCCATTTTTGTCCCTGGCCCGGCGCCAAGTGGGAAAGGGTGGTGTTGAGGCTGAAGGCAGCAGCAAAGACTGCAGCCCCCACGTCTGTGGGGCCAAGCAAGCGGTTCCCAAAGAGCTTTAGAACAAGGCATAGTTTTCCCTGCTGGCTCTTTGGGCGGGGGACCCATCTCCAGCCGTATGGCCATTTTTGTGCCTGGCACGGCGCCAAGTGGGAAAGGGTGGCTTTGAGGCTGAAGGCAGCAGGAAAGCCCGCAGCCCCCAGGTCTGTGGGGCTACGCAAGCGGTTCCCAAAGAGCTTTAGAACAAGGCATAGTTTTCCCTGCTGGCTCTTTGGGCGGGGGACCCATCTCCAGCCGTATGGCCATTTTTGTGCCTGGCCCGGTGCCAAGTGGGAAAGGGTGGCTTTGAGGCTGAAGGCAGCAGCAAAGACTGCAGCCCCCAGGTCTGTGGGGCTACGCAAGCGGTTCCCAAAGAGCTTTAGAACAAGGCATAATTTTCCCTGCTGGCTCTCTGGGCGGGGGACCCATCTGCAGCCGTATGGCCATTTTTGAGCCTGGAGCAGTGCCAAGTGGGAAAGGGTGGTTTTGAGGGTGAAGGCAGCAGGAAAGCCCGCAGCCCCCAGGTCTGTGGGGCTACGCAAGCGGTTCCCAAAGAGCTTTAGAACAAGGCATAGTTTTCCCTGCTGGCTCTTTGGGCGGGGGACCCATCTCCAGCCGTATGGCCATTTTTGTGCCTGGCGCGGCGCCAAGTGGGAAAGGGTGGTGTCGAGGCTGAAGGCAGCAGGAAAGCCCGCAGCCCCCACGTCTGTGGGGCCAAGCAAGCGGTTCCCAAAGAGCTTTAGAACAAGGCATAGTTTTCCCTGCTGGCTCTTTGGGCCTGGGACCCATCTCCAGCCATAGGCCATTTTTGTGCTTGATAGGGCGCCAAGTGGGAAAGGGTGGCTTTGAGGCTGAAGGCAGCAGGAAAGCCTGCAGCCCCCAGGTCTGTGGGGCTACGCAAGCAGTTCCCAAAGAGCTTTAGAACAAGGCATAGTTTTCCCTGCTGGCTCTTTGTTCGGGGGACCCATCTCCAGCCATAGGCCATTTTTGTGCCTGGCCCGGCGCCCAGTGGGAAAGGGTGTTGTCGAGGCTGAAGGCAGCAGGAAAGCCCGCAGCCCCCAGGTCTGTGGGGCTACGCAAGCGGTTCCCAAAGAGCTTTAGAACAAGGCATAGTTTTCCCTGCTGGCTCTCTGGGCGGGGGACCCATCTCCAGCCGTATGGCCATTTTTGAGCCTGGCGCGGCGCCAAGTGGGAAAGGGTTGTGTCGAGGCTAAAGGCAGCAGGAAAGCCTGCAGCCCCCAGGTCTGTGGGGCTACGCAAGCGGTTCCCAAAGAGCTTTAGAACAAGGCATAATTTTCCCTGCTGGCTCTTTGGGCGGGGGACCCATCTCCAGCCGTATGGCCATTTTTGTGCCTGGCGCAGCGCCAAGTGGGAAAGGGTGGTTTTGAGGCTGAAGGCAGCAGCAAAGCCTGCAGCCCCCAGGTCTGTGGGGCTACGCAAGCGGTTCCCAAAGAGCTTTAGAACAAGGCATAGTTTTCCCTGCTGGCTCTTTGGGCGGGGGACCCATCTCCAGCCGTATGGCCATTTTTGTGCCTGGCCGGGGGCCAAGTGGGAAAGGGTGGTTTTGAGGCTGAAGGCAGCAGGAAATCCCGCAGCCCCCAGGTCTGTGCGGCTACGCTAGCGGTTCCCAAAGAGCTTTAGAACAAGGCATAGTTTTCCCTGCTGGCTCTCTGGGCGGGGGACCCATCTCCAGCCGTATGGCCATTTTTGAGCCTGGCGCGGCGCCAAGTGGGAAAGGGTTGTGTCGAGGCTAAAGGCAGCAGGAAAGCCTGCAGCCCCCAGGTCTGTGGGGCTACGCAAGCGGTTCCCAAAGAGCTTTAGAACAAGGCATAATTTTCCCTGCTGGCTCTTTGGGCGGGGAACCCATCTCCAGCCGTATGGCCATTTTTGTGCCTGGCGCAGCGCCAAGTGGGAAAGGGTGGTTTTGAGGCTGAAGGCAGCAGCAAAGCCTGCAGCCCCCAGGTCTGTGGGGCTACGCAAGCGGTTCCCAAAGAGCTTTAGAACAAGGCATAGTTTTCCCTGCTGGCTCTTTGGGCGGGGGACCCATCTCCAGCCGTATGGCCATTTTTGTGCCTGGCCGGGGGCCAAGTGGGAAAGGGTGGTTTTGAGGCTGAAGGCAGCAGGAAATCCCGCAGCCCCCAGGTCTGTGCGGCTACGCTAGCGGTTCCCAAAGAGCTTTAGAACAAGGCATAGTTTTCCCTGCTGGCTCTTTGGGCATGGGACCCATCTCCAGCCATAGGCCATTTTTGTGCTTGATAGGGCGCCAAGTGGGAAAGGGTTGCTTTGAGGCTGAAGACAGCAGGAAAGCCCGCAGCCCCCAGGTCTGTGGGGCTACGCAAGAGGTTCCCAAAGAGCTTTAGAACAAGGCATAGTTTTCCCTGCTGGCTCTCTGGGCGGGGGACCCATCTCCAGCCGTATGGCCATTTTTGAGCCTGGCGCGGCGCCAGGTGGGAAAGGGTGGCTTTGAGGCTGAAGGCAGGAGCAAAGCCTGCAGCCCCCAGGTCTGTGGGGCTACGCAAGCGGTTCCCAAAGAGCTTTAGAACAAGGCATAGTTTTCCCAGCTGGCTCTTAGGGCATGGGACCCATCTCCAGCCATAGGCCATTTTTGTGCCTGGCGCGAAGCCAAGTGGGAAAGGGTGCTGTCGAGGCTGAAGGCAGCAGGAAAGCCCGCAGCCCCAAGGTCTGTGGGGCTACGCAAGCGGTTCCCAAAGAGCTTTAGAACAAGGCATAGTTTTCCCTGCTGGCTCTTTGGGCGGGGGACCCATCTCCAGCCGTATGGCCATTTTTGTGCCTGGCCCGGCGCAAAGTGGGAAAGGGTGGCTTTGAGGCTGAAGGCAGCAGGAAAGCCCGCAGCCCCCAGGTCTGTGCGGCTACGCAAGCGGTTCCCAAAGAGCTTTAGAACAAGGCATAGTTTTCCCTGCTGGCTCTTTGGGCGGGGGACCCATCTCCAGCCGTACGGCCATTTTTGTGCCTGGCGCGGCGCCAAGAGGGAAAGGGTGGTATCGAGGCTGAAGGCAGCAGGAAAGCCCGCAGCCCCCAGGTCTGTGGGGCTACGCAAGCGGTTCCCAAAGAGCGTTAGAACAAGGCATAGTTTTCCCTGCTGGCTCTTTGGGCGGGGGACCCATCTCCAGCCGTATGGCCATTTTTGTGCATGGCGCAGCGCCAAGTGGGAAATGGTGGTATCGAGGCTGAAGGCAGCAGGAAAGCCCGCAGCCCCCAGGTCTGTGGGGCTACGCAAGCGGTTCCCAAAGAGCTTTAGAACAAGGCATAGTTTTCCCTGCTGGCTCTTTGGGCATGGGACCCATCTCCACCCATAGGCCATTTTTGTGCCTGATAGGGCGCCAAGTGGGAAAGGGTGGCTTTGAGGCTGAAGACAGCAGGAAAGCCTGCAGCCCCCAGGTCTGTGGGGCTACGCAAGCGGTTCCCAAAGAGCTTTAGAACAAGGCATAGTTTTCCCTGCTGGCTCTTTGGGTGGGGGACCCATCTCCAGCCGTATGGCTATTTTTGTGCCTGGCACGGCGCCAAGTGGGAAAGGGTGGTTTTGAGGCTGAAGGCAGCAGGAAAGCCCGCAGCCCCCAGGTCTGTGGGGCTACGCAAGCGGTTCCCAAAGAGCTTTAGAACAAGGCATAGTTTTCCCTGCTGGCTCTTTGGGCGGGGGACCCATCTCCAGCCGTATGGCCATTTTTGTGCCTGGCGCGGCGCCAAGTGGGTAAGGGTGGTGTCGAGGCTGAAGGCAGCAGCAAAGCCTGCAGCCCCCAGGTCTGTGGGGCCAAGCAAGCGGTTCCCAAAGAGCTTTAGAACAAGGCATAGTTTTCCCTGCTGGCTCTTTGGGCATGGGACCCAGCTCCAGCCGTATGGCCATTTTTGTCCCTGGCCCGGCGCCAAGTGGGAAAGGGTGGCTTTGAGGCTGAAGGCAGCAGGAAAGCCCGCAGCCCCCAGGTCTGTGGGGCTACGCAAGCGGTTCCCAAAGAGCTTTAGAACAAGGCATAGTTTTCCCTGCTCGCTCTTAGGGCATGGGACCCATCTCCAGCCATAGGCCATTTTTGTGCCTGGCGCGGCGCCAAGTGGGAAAGGGTGCTGTCGAGGCTGAAGGCAGCAGGAAAGCCCGCAGCCCCAAGGTCTGTGGGGCTACGCAAGCGGTTCCCAAAGAGCTTTAGAACAAGGCATAGTTTTCCCTGCTGGCTCTTTGGGCGGGGGACCCATCTCCAGCCGTATGGCCATTTTTGTGCCTGGCGCGGCGCAAAGTGGGAAAGGGTGGCTTTGAGGCTGAAGGCAGCAGGAAAGCCCGCAGCCCCCAGGTCTGTGCGGCTACGCAAGCGGTTCCCAAAGAGCTTTAGAACAAGGCATAGTTTTCCCTGCTGGCTCTTTGGGCGGGGGACCCATCTCCAGCCGTACGGCCATTTTTGTGCCTGGCGCGGCGCCAAGAGGGAAAGGGTGGTGTCGAGGCTAAAGGCAGCAGGAAAGCCCGCAGCCCCCAGGTCTGTGGGGCTACGCAAGCGGTTCCCAAAGAGCTTTAGAACAAGGCATAGTTTTCCCTGCTGGCTCTTTGGGCGGGGGACCCATCTCCAGCCGTATGGCCATTTTTGTGCATGGCGCAGCGCCAAGTGGGAAATGGTGGTATCGAGGCTGAAGGCAGCAGGAAAGCCCGCAGCCCCCAGGTCTGTGGGGCTACGCAAGCGGTTCCCAAAGAGCTTTAGAACAAGGCATAGTTTTCCCTGCTGGCTCTTTGGGTGGGGGACCCATCTCCAGCCGTATGGCTATTTTTGTGCCTGACGCGGTGCGTAGTGGCATAGGGTGGTTTTGAGGCTGAAGGCAGCAGGAAAGCCCGCAGCCCCCACGTCTGTGGGGCCAAGCAAGCGGTTCCCAAAGAGCTTTAGAACAAGGCATAGTTTTCCCAGCTGGCTCTTTGGGCGGGGGACCCATCTCCAGCCGTATGGCCATTTTTGTGCCTGGCGCGGTGCGTAGTGGGAAAGGGTGGTTTTGAGGCTGAAGGCAGCAGGAAAGCCCGCAGCCCCCAGGTCTGTGGGGCTACGCAAGCGGTTCCCAAAGAGCTTTAGAACAAGGCATAGTTTTCCCTGCTGGCTCTTTGGGCGGGGGACCCATCTCCAGCCGTATGGCCATTTTTGTGCCTGGCACGGCGCCAAGTGGGAAAGGGTGGCTTTGAGGCTGAAGGCATCAGCAAAGCCCACAGCCCCCAGGTCTGTGGGGCTACGCAAGCGGTTCCCAAAGAGCTTTAGAACAAGGCATAGTTTTCCCTGCTGGCTCTTTGGGCGGGGGACCCATCTCCAGCCGTATGGCCATTTTTGTGCCTGGCGCGGCGCCAAGTGGGAAAGGGTGGCTTTGAGGCTGAAGGCAGCAGCAAAGCCTGCAGCCCCCAGGTCTGTGGGGCTACGCAAGCGGTTCCCAAAGAGCTTTAGAACAAGGCATAGTTTTCCCTGCTGGCTCTCTGGGCGGGGGACCCATCTGCAGCCGTATGGCCATTTTAGAGCCTGGAGCAGTGCCAAGTGGGAAAGGGTGGTTATGAGGGTGAAGGCAGCAGGAAAGCCCGCAGCCCCCAGGTCTGTGGGGCTACGCAAGCGGTTCCCAAAGAGCTTTAGAACAAGGCATAGTTTTCCCTGCTGGCTCTTTGGGCGGGGGAACCATCTCCAGCCGTATGGCCATTTTTGTGCCTGGCGCGGCGCCAAGTGGGAAAGGGTGGTGTCGAGGCTGAAGGCAGCAGGAAAGCCCACAGCCCCCACGTCTGTGGGGCCAAGCAAGCGGTTCCCAAAGAGCTTTAGAACAAGGCATAGTTTTCCCTGCTGGCTCTTTGGGCCTGGGACCCATCTCCAGCCATAGGCCTTTTTTGTGCTTGATAGGGCGCCAAGTGGGAAAGGGTGGCTTTGAGGCTGAAGGCAGCAGGAAAGCCTGCAGCCCCCAGGTCTGTGGGGCTACGCAAGCAGTTCCCAAAGAGCTTTAGAACAAGGCATAGTTTTCCCTGCTGGCTCTTTGGGCATGGGACCCATCTCCAGCCATAGGCCATTTTTGTGCCTGGTCCGGCGCCCAGTGGGAAAGGGTGGCTTTGAGGCTTGAAGGCAGCAGGAAAGCCCGCAGCCCCCAGGTCTGTGGGGCTACGCAAGCGGTTCCCAAAGAGCTTTAGAACAAGGCATAGTTTTCCCTGCTGGCTCTTTGGGCGGGGGACCCATCTCCAGCCGTATGGCCATTTTTGAGCCTGGCACGGCGCCAAGTGGGAAAGGGTTGTGTCGAGGCTAAAGGCAGCAGGAAAGCCCGCAGCCCCCAGGTCTGTGGGGCTACGCAAGCGGTTCCCAAAGAGCTTTAGAACAAGGCATAATTTTCCCTGCTGGCTCTTTGGGCGGGGGACCCATCTCCAGCCGTATGGCCATTTTTGTGCCTGGCGCGGCGCCAAGTGGGAAAGGGTGGCTTTGAGGCTGAAGGCAGCAGCAAAGCCCACAGCCCCCAGGTCTGTGGGGTACGCAAGCGGTTCCCAAAGAGCTTTAGAACAAGGCATAGTTTTCCCTGCTGGCTCTTTGGGCGGGGGACACATCTCCAGCCGTATGGCCATTTTTGTGCCTGATAGGGCGCCAAGTGGGAAAGGGTGGTGTCGAGGCTGAAGGCAGCAGGAAAGCCCGCAGCCCCCAGGTCTGTGGGGCTACGCAAGCGGTTCCCAAAGAGCTTTAGAACAAGGCATAGTTTTCCCTGCTGGCTCTTTGGGCGTGGGACCCATCTCCAGCCATATGGCCATTTTTGTGCCTGATAGGGCGCCAAGTGGGAAAGGGTGGCTTTGAGGCTGAAGACAGCAGGAAAGCCTGCAGCCCCCAGGTCTGTGCGGCTATGCAAGCGGTTCCCAAAGAGCTTTAGAACAAGGCATAGTTTTCCCTGCTGGCTCTTAGGGCGGGGGACCCATCTCCAGCCGTATGGCCATTTTTGTGCCTGGCGCGGCGCCAAGTGGGAAAGGGTGGTGTCGAGGCTGAAGGCAGCAGGAAAGCCCGCAGTCCCCAGGTCTGTGGGGCTACGCAAGCGGTTCCCAAAGAGCTTTAGAACAAGGCATAGTTTTCCCTGCTGGCTCTCTGGGCGGGGACCCATCTCCAGCCGTATGGCCATTTTTGAGCCTGGCGCGGCGCCAGGTGGGAAAGGGTGGCTTTGAGGCTGAAGGCAGGAGCAAAGCCTGCAGCCCCCAGCCCCAAGTTCTGTGGGGCTACGCAAGCGGTTCCCAAAGAGCTTTAGAACAAGGCATAGTTTTCCCTGCTGGTTCTTTTGGCAGGGGACCCATCTCCAGCCGTATGGCCATTTTTGTCCCTGGCCCGGCGCCAAGTGGGAAAGGGTGGTGTTGAGGCTGAAGGCAGCAGCAAAGACTGCAGCCCCCAGGTCTGTGGGGCCAAGCAAGCGGTTCCCAAAGAGCTTTATAACAAGGCATAGTTTTCCCTGCTGGCTCTTTGGGCGGGGGACCCATCTCCAGCCGTATGGCCATTTTTGTGCCTGGCACGGCGCCAAGTGGGAAAGGGTGGCTTTGAGGCTGAAGGCAGCAGCAAAGCCCGCAGCCCCCAGGTCTGTGGGGCTACGCAAGCGGTTCCCAAAGAGCTTTAGAACAAGGCATAGTTTTCCCTGCTGGCTCTTTGGGCGGGGGACCCATCTCCAGCCGTATGGCCATTTTTGTGCCTCGCCCGGCGCCAAGTGGGAAAGGGTGGCTTTGAGGCTGAAGGCAGCAGCAAAGACTGCAGCCCCCAGGTCTGTGGGGCTATGCAAGCGGTTCCCAAAGAGCTTTAGAACAAGGCATAATTTTCCCTGCTGGCTCTCTGGGCGGGGGACCCATCTCCAGCCGTATGGCCATTTTTGAGCCTGGAGCAGTGCCAAATGGGAAAGGGTGGTTTTGAGGGTGAAGGCAGCAGGAAAGCCCGCAGCCCCCAGGTCTGTGGGGCTACGCAAGCGGTTCCCAAAGAGCTTTAGAACAAGGCATAGTTTTCCCTGCTGGCTCTTTGGGCGGGGGACCCATCTCCAGCCGGATGGCCATTTTTGTGCCTGGCGCGGCGCCAAGTGGGAAAGGGTGGTTTTGAGGCTGAAGGCAGCAGGAAAGCCTGCAGCCCCCACGTCTGTGGGGCCAAGCAAGCGGTTCCCAAAGAGCTTTAGAACAAGGCATAGTTTTCCCTGCTGGCTCTTTGGGCCTGGGACCCATCTCCAGCCATAGGCCATTTTTGTGCTTGATAGGGCGCCAAGTGGGAAAGGGTGGCTTTGAGGCTGAAGGCAGCAGGAAAGCCTGCAGCCCCCAGGTCTGTGGGGCTACGCAAGCAGTTCCCAAAGAGCTTTAGAACAAGGCATAGTTTTCCCTGCTGGCTCTTTGGGCCTGGGACCCATCTCCAGCCATAGGCCATTTTTGTGCCTGGCCCGGCGCCCAGTGGGAAAGGGTGGCTTTGAGGCTTGAAGGCAGCAGGAAAGCCCGCAGCCCCCAGGTCTGTGGGGCTACGCAAGCGGTTCCCAAAGAGCTTTAGAACAAGGCATAGTTTTCCCTGCTGGCTCTTTGGGCGGGGGACCCATCTCCAGCCGTATGGCCATTTTTGAGCCTGGCGCGGCGCCAAGTGGGAAAGGGTTGTGTCGAGGCTAAAGGCAGCAGGAAAGCCCGCAGCCCCCAGGTCTGTGGGGCTACGCAAGCGGTTCCCAAAGAGCTTTAGAACAAGGCATAATTTTCCCTGCTGGCTCTTTGGGCGGGGAACCCATCTCCAGCCGTATGGCCATTTTTGTGCCTGGCGCAGCGCCAAGTGGGAAAGGGTGGCTTTGAGGCTGAAGGCAGCAGCAAAGCCTGCAGCCCCCAGGTCTGTGGGGCTACGCAAGCGGTTCCCAAAGAGCTTTAGAACAAGGCATAGTTTTCCCTGCTGGCTCTTTGGGCGGGGGACCCATCTCCAGCCGTATGGCCATTTTTGTGCCTGGCCGGGGGCCAAGTGGGAAAGGGTGGTTTTGAGGCTGAAGGCAGCAGGAAAGCCCGCAGCCCCCAGGTCTGTGCGGCTACGCAAGCGGTTCCCAAAGAGCTTTAGAACAAGGCATAGTTTTCCCTGCTGGCTCTTTGGGCATGGGACCCATCTCCAGCCATAGGCCATTTTTGTGCTTGATAGGGCGCCAAGTGGGAAAGGGTTGCTTTGAGGCTGAAGACAGCAGGAAAGCCCGCAGCCCCCAGGTCTGTGGGGCTACGCAAGAGGTTCCCAAAGAGCTTTAGAACAAGGCATAGTTTTCCCTGCTGGCTCTCTGGGCGGGGGACCCATCTCCAGCCGTATGGCCATTTTTGAGCCTGGCGCGGCGCCAGGTGGGAAAGGGTGGCTTTGAGGCTGAAGGCAGGAGCAAAGCCTGCAGCCCCCAGGTCTGTGGTGCTACGCAAGCGGTTCCCAAAGAGCTTTAGAACAAGGCATAGTTTTCCCTGCTGGCTCTTAGGGCATGGGACCCATCTCCAGCCATAGGCCATTTTTGTGCCTGGCGCGAAGCCAAGTGGGAAAGGGTGCTGTCGAGGCTGAAGGCAGCAGGAAAGCCCGCAGCCCCAAGGTCTGTGGGGCTACGCAAGCGGTTCCCAAAGAGCTTTAGAACAAGGCATAGTTTTCCCTGCTGGCTCTTTGGGCGGGGGACCCATCTCCAGCCGTATGGCCATTTTTGTGCCTGGCCCGGCGCAAAGTGGGAAAGGGTGGCTTTGAGGCTGAAGGCAGCAGGAAAGCCCGCAGCCCCCAGGTCTGTGCGGCTACGCAAGCGGTTCCCAAAGAGCTTTAGAACAAGGCATAGTTTTCCCTGCTGGCTCTTTGGGCGGGGGACCCATCTCCAGCCGTACGGCCATTTTTGTGCCTGGCGCGGCGCCAAGAGGGAAAGGGTGGTATCGAGGCTGAAGGCAGCAGGAAAGCCCGCAGCCCCCAGGTCTGTGGGGCTATGCAAGCGGTTCCCAAAGAGCGTTAGAACAAGGCATAGTTTTCCCTGCTGGCTCTTTGGGCGGGGGACCCATCTCCAGCCGTATGGCCATTTTTGTGCATGGCGCAGCGCCAAGTGGGAAATGGTGGTATCGAGGCTGAAGGCAGCAGGAAAGCCCGCAGCCCCCAGGTCTGTGGGGCTACGCAAGCGGTTCCCAAAGAGCTTTAGAACAAGGCATAGTTTTCCCTGCTGGCTCTTTGGGCATGGGACCCATCTCCACCCATAGGCCATTTTTGTGCCTGATAGGGCGCCAAGTGGGAAAGGGTGGCTTTGAGGCTGAAGACAGCAGGAAAGCCTGCAGCCCCCAGGTCTGTGGGGCTACGCAAGCGGTTCCCAAAGAGCTTTAGAACAAGGCATAGTTTTCCCTGCTGGCTCTTTGGGTGGGGGACCCATCTCCAGCCGTATGGCTATTTTTGTGCCTGACGCGGTGCGTAGTGGCATAGGGTGGTTTTGAGGCTGAAGGCAGCAGGAAAGCCCGCAGCCCCCACGTCTGTGGGGCCAAGCAAGCGGTTCCCAAAGAGCTTTAGAACAAGGCATAGTTTTCCCAGCTGGCTCTTTGGGCGGGGGACCCATCTCCAGCCGTATGGCCATTTTTGTGCCTGGCACGGCGCCAAGTGGGAAAGGGTGGTTTTGAGGCTGAAGGCAGCAGGAAAGCCCGCAGCCCCCAGGTCTGTGGGGCTACGCAAGCGGTTCCCAAAGAGCTTTAGAACAAGGCATAGTTTTCCCTGCTGGCTCTTTGGGCGGGGGACCCATCTCCAGCCGTATGGCCATTTTTGTGCCTGGCGCGGCGCCAAGTGGGTAAGGGTGGTGTCGAGGCTGAAGGCAGCAGCAAAGCCTGCAGCCCCCAGGTCTGTGGGGCCAAGCAAGCGGTTCCCAAAGAGCTTTAGAACAAGGCATAGTTTTCCCAGCTGGCTCTTTGGGCGGGGGACCCATCTCCAGCCGTATGGCCATTTTTGTGCCTGGCACGGCGCCAAGTGGGAAAGGGTGGTTTTGAGGCTGAAGGCAGCAGCAAAGCCCGCAGCCCCCAGGTCTGTGGGGCTACGCAAGCGGTTCCCAAAGAGCTTTAGAACAAGGCATAGTTTTACCTGCTGGCTCTTTTGGCAGGGGACCCATCTCCAGTCGTATGGCCATTTTTGTGCCTGGCGCGGCGCCACGTGGGAAAGGGTGATTTTGAGGCTGAAGGCGTCACGAAAGCCTGCCGTCCGAGGGTTTCTTAATGACTTTTCTTAATGATGTCTCCACAGTGTGAAGTTTTGCAGGATTTGAAAAAGTAATAGACACAGTGAAATTGAGTCTATTGGAAACTTCCATACTTTTCCCTCCCTCTAAAATCTCTGGTGTCCTGTAGTATCCACTGCCTGCAACTGCTGTTGCAGGAGCAGACAGATTGGTATCAAATTTAGAAAAAAAGGGACATCATTAAGAGGATTCACTCGCCTTATTTTTCACCGGTGTGGCCAGTAAAGAAACCAAAAAGGCAATGGCGTTTCACAGTAGATTACGGAAAATTAAACGCCAACACTGCACCTCTGACCGCTGCTGTTCCGAATATCGCGGAAATTGTGACAATGATAAAAGGAGCTGCCCATCCTTGCAGGGTTGCCTTAGATTTTAAAGACATATTTTTTTATGATTCTCCTCCTTGAGCAGGACAAAGCGCAGTTTGCATTCACATGGAAAGGAGTGCAATATACCTTTAACCGCTTTCCACAAGGATACAAACATTCCCCCACTATTGCCCATAATGCTTTGGCTAAAGTGCTATCAGAGATTCCTGTTTCACAGGGATGTACAATATACCAATATATTATTGATGACATCTTAATAGGGGAGAGAACCAAGAAAGTGTACAAGACATGATGGAAAACATCCGAAAAACATTATCAGATTTGGGATTGGAAATTCCCGACTCAAAGTGTCAGGGACCCGCACAGGAAGTTAAATTCCTGGGGGTCTGGTGGATTAAGGGAGCTGCTTCTGTCCCTCAGGATACCCTGAAAAAATAGAACATGGACAGAATCCTTCCAGCACGAAGGAGTTACAGCAAGTCCTGGGAACTTTAAGTTATTAGCGTAAACACATCCCTGGCTTTTCCATCATTGCTCGCCCCCTTTATTGTTTGCTCAAAAAAGGTAAATCCTGGGAGTCGACTGAACAACACACTAATGCACTAGAATTGCTAATAAAAGAGCTAAGGTTATTCCAACAACTTGGCCCCATACATCCAACTGACCCTGTCCATGTAGAATGGGGGCTCAGTGAACATGGTTCCCATTGTAATTTATGCCAGAAGGGACCAGCAGGACCGGAGAGACCATTAGAATTTAGCTCTCACGCCTTTAATGATACTGAGAGCAGCTATTCAGACCTGGAGAAGGGTTTACTGTCCCTGGTGCGAGCATTGCAACGAGCAGAGCAGATAAGGAGACAACAGAGCGTGATTGTTCGGGGCCCTTTTCGCCTCCCAGATGTGGTCCTTAAAGGGACACCACCGCCAGCTGGCATTGCCCAGAAACCCACAGTTCGAAAGTGGTATGCTTATTTAGAAGGCATTAATGATATCATGCCAGTCTCTGAAGGTAGTATCAAAGTATCCATGCTCCAGAAGGATAGAGATGGTGCCCTATTGTTCCAATCCCCACCAAACAGACCATCTCCAATCCAAGAAGCACCTCCTCTGAAAGCAGGCAGTGATCTTACAGGAGTGTGGTTTACTGGTGTGTCATCTCACCGTGAGAACAGCAAGTGGAAATACAAGGCCGTAGCACTGGAAGTAGCAACGGGGGAAAGAGCAATTGAAACAGGAGAAGGTAGGGCACAAGTAGGGGAACTCAGAGCCGTCCTACTAGCTGCACAACATGGAGCTACTTACATTTACACTGACTCATATGCTGTTTTTAAAGGAGCCACTGAATGGCTAGGACACTGGGCAGCCAATGATTGGCAGGTGAATAGAGTCCCAATCTGGGAGACAGACAGTTGGAAGCAACTGTTGGAAATAGGAGGACAGAGACCATTGCACATTGCTTGGGTAAAAGGCCACGATCGTTCAAACTCGATCACTGCTCAGTTCAACCAACAGGTAGATAGCCTCACGCGGCTACAACAAATTGACACTGTAGATGATGGTCGGGAATGGTTACATATTAAGCCTGGCCATACAGGCCGTGCTGATCTGTATCAGGAAGGTCTAGCCCGGGGGTGGCCTGTGTCGGTTAAGCTGTGCGAACAAGTAGTAACTGCCTGGTCACAATGTCGCCTACGACTCAGCAAAGATCATCCGAGTAAGGCGCCTCCCTTACACATGCGGGACAAGAAAATGTTGTGGCATTCATGGCAGATTGATTATATTGGGCCCTTGAGATCATCAGGTGGGAAAAGATATGTCCTAGTCGGAGTGGAGATTATCTCCAGCCTCAGTATGGCCACTGGCTTCAAATCAGCTGCTGGGGACAACACAGTGAAAGGCCTAAAAGGGTGGTTCAGCACACTTCCCCTTCCCGAGGAAATCCAAAGTGATAACGGTTCACACTTTACCGCTACAGTGGTACAAGATTGGGCCAAAGAAGAAGGGATTCGATGGGTATTTCATACTCCCTATTATCCTCAGGCTAATGGCATTGTTGAATGCACCAACGGATTGGTTAAGCGTTTTGCAAAAACTCATAAATCATAAGGGAAGGTGAAGAAGGCACCTTGCCCACCGAAATTCGAAAAGTAATATGGGATAACGCAATTGAGTTTGAGAGAAAATTTCAATCCTGGTGGTATCTGGTTAATTTCACCTACGATCCCACTGAGAGCAAAGCCACAGCTTTTGTCTTAACGATACGCAATGCCTCAGTATCCACCATATACCCAATCATCGCACTGGGGTTGAATCATCAAGGAGCTCTACTCTATCCAACACAGCACAGAGGTTGGGCACGACAAAATGAGACTAAATGGCAAACTGCTGATGTTGACGCATGCGTTTCACGAGACCAACAAGGATTCATTTGTGAGAGTAATACTCTCAAAGCACAAGACCTTTGTCTTGACACCAACCAGAATGCTTGTCACTTTGAGACACATCCCGATGAAACCCCAGAGACTGTGCTTGACTATATTGGGAAAGGGTGCGTTAGCATGAGGTCTCCCTGTAGTCTTGTATTATAGACGAGAAAGGCTTGAGACCATGGCCACTCTGGGTCTCTTTGACTACAAACAACAGGGAATAAAAAGGTGAAACTGAATAGCATCAATTCCATCTGCCAATTCGTCATTTTAGAATTTGGGCCTCCAAATAGCCATACATCATAAAAGTAGTATTATTGCCAGGTTCAATGTCAGGATTCCCTGGAGACATTCAAAGGTAGCGTAGGCCAATCCGTCTGTACAGCTCATCCAAGGTTCCTGTAAGACATAAAGGAAAAGAAAATCTGCTCGGTCTTATTCGACCGACGGGGTTAAAAAGAAGGTGCGGTCCACCGGGTGCTGATCCGGTGTATCTTCCCTGAACAATCCTTGGCTTCCCATGCATAGGGATTTTTGGGAGTAGCTAGCACCATTGGCACCGTCCCATTTTGAGGCATTTTCACTAGCACAGGTAGTCCAGGGTGAAATCTTCCGGGGTATTTTCCCGGTTCATTGGCAGCCTTTGGCGAGATAATATTGGCAGGTACACAGAAAGCTTTCATTTTAGGACAGCCGTCTCCACTCCATTTGTTATTTAGTTGATAGATGGCATCATCCAATCGCAAATGCCAACCAGGTTCATGACTTTTTGCAAAACGCTTAACCAATCTATTGGTGCGTTCAACAATGCCATTAGCCTGGGGATAACAGGGAGTATGAAATACCCATCGAATCCCTTCTTCCTTGGCCCAATCTTGTACCACCGAAGCCGTAAAGTGTGAAACGTTATCACTCTGGATTTCGTCGGGAAGGGGAAGTGTGCTGAACCACCCTGTTAGGCCTTTCACTGTGTTGTCCCTCGTAGCTGGTTTGAAACTGCTGGCCATACTGAGGCTGGAGATAATCTCCACTCCTACCAGGACATATCTTTTCCCACCTGATGATCTCAAGGGCCCAATATAATCAAGCTGCCATGAATGCCACAACGCTTTCTTGTCCCGCATGTGTAAGGGAGGCGCCTTACTCGGATGATCTTTGCTGAGTCGTAGGCGACATTGTGAACAGGCAGTTACTATTTGTTCGCACAGCTTAACTGACACAAGCCACCCACCTTCCCGATACAGGTCAGGACGGCCTGTGCGGCCACGTTTAACATGTAACGATTCAAGTAAGCGTTCCCATTCCCGACCATCATCTACAATGTCAATTTGTTGCAGCCGCGTGAGGCCATCTACCTGTTGGTTGAACTGAGCAGTGATCGAGTTTGAACGATCGTGGCCTTTTACCCAAGCAACGTGCAATGGTCTCTGTCCTCCTATTTCCAACAGTTGCTTCCAATTATCTGTCTCCCAAACTGGGACTCTATTCACCTGCCAATCGTTGGCTGCCCAGTGTCCTAGCCATTCAGTGGCTCCTTTAAGAACAGCATATGACTCAGCGTAAAAGGAGGTGGCTCCATGTTGTGCAGCTAGTAGGACAGCTCTGAGTTCCCCTACCCTCCCCTATTTCAATTGCTCTTTCTCCCGTTGTTACTTCCAGTGCTACGGCCTTATATTTGCACTTATTTTTTTAACGGTGAGATGACGCACCAGTAAACCACACTCCTCTAAGATCACTGCTGTCCCTCAAAGGAGGTGCTTCTTGGATCGGAGATGGTCTGTTTGGTGGGGATTGGAACAATAGGGCACCATCTATATCCTTTGGTATCCTTGTGAAGTAGCCTTGGATACTTTAACACTGCCTTCAGAGACTGGCTTGATTTCATTAATGCCTTCTAAATAAGCATACCACTTTCGAACTGTAGGTCTCTGGGCAATGCCAGCTGGTGGTGGTGTCCCTTTAAGGACCACATCTGGGAGGCGAAAAGGTCCCAGGAAAGATCACACTCTGTTCTCTTCTTATCTGCTCTGCTCGTTGCAACGCTCGCACCAGGGACAGTAAACCCTTCTCCAGGTCTGAATAGCTGCATTCAGTATCATTGAAGGAGTGGGAGCAAAATTCTAATGGTCTCTCCGGTCCTGCTGGTCCCTTCTGCCATAAATTACAACGGGAACCATGTTCACTGAGCCCCCATTCTACATGGACAGGGTCAGTTGGATGTATGGGGCCAAGTTGTTGGAATAACCTTAGCTCCTTTATTAGTAATTGCAGAGCATTAGTGTGTTGTTCAGTCCACACCCAGGATTTACCCTTTTTTGGCAAGCTATGAAGGGGGCGAGCAATGATGGAAAAGCCAGGGATGTGTTTACGCCAATAACTTAAAGTTCCCAGGACCTGCTGTAACTCCTTCGTGCTGGAAGGATTCTGTCCATGTTCTATTTTTTCAGGGTATCCTGAGGGACAGAAGCAGCTCCCTTAATCCACCAGACCCCCAGGAATTTAACTTCCTGTGCGGGTCCCTGACACTTTGAGTCGGGTCTACGTGAGGCACCCACTAACACTTCTGCCCTAGTCATTCGCTGCTCTCCCGGCAACCAGAGGTTAATTTTTGCAGTGGGGCATGTTTTTACCACACCATCAATTCCTGTGAAGTTGACTCTGCGTCGGGTGGGATTTATACCTAGAAGTTGTGCTGTTTCGTTAGTGATTGCAGACATTTGGGCTCCGGTATCAATAATAAAATTTACCAATATCTTCCGGGGTCCAACAGGAATGACAATAACAGGTTCGGAGTCTTTATGAGAGCGCCATTGGATTGCTAGTACCTGCCCGACAGGGTTGCTCAGTGCCCTCCCCGGGGATAGGAGTGTTGTGGCTGGGACTCTGTCAAATCAATCAAGTTATGTTCCGGTGCAGAAGGCACAGTTTTCTCACGGCTTGGGGATTCTCTGGTTAGACTTTTCTCCCCAGCCGCATTATTCTTTCTAGGTAGAGATTGGACTAGCGTACGGAGATCTCCCGTAGGGTCACCGTGCAAGAATTGTCGGGGCACCCCTAATTGTAGGGCTTTACGCCACAACTCATTCCGGTCCTTATCTGGCTTAAACCTTCCCTCTGATTTAGGGTTTTGAGTGTGAGTTTGGACTTGGCGAACCTTTCGCGGGTGTTCGGAGGATTTCTCACTAGTTTGGCTGGCCCAGCCCATTCGGCGCCCATATTGATCTATTTCCTGTACATTCCAGGTGGGCATGTAGTGACGACGGCCCCGCCCATGAGCACCCCGAGCATCCCGTATACGATCTTGAGTGCGAACAAGGAACGGTTTCAGGCAACCGGGAAGACCACGGATGAGAGGGGCTAATCGATCCGGGTCGATAGGGGCTGACATTGGGGATTTCCGAAATTCCTCTCTGTCATACATGGCTTGCAGACAAGCTGCTTTCCGTACAGCCGCAAACAGATCAGAGTAGCCTGTAGCTCTAATCTCTAACGGCTCCCCCCTCTCTCGCGGATCCATACCCCCTGCCCAAAAGGCTGCTCGAGCGGTTAGGGAATAATTATGATCCCCAGGCATAGTGGTTAAAAACACTCCTGGTCCCCAAGAGTCTCCTGCTTCTTCCTCACTCAGCATAATTCTGCCCCCCCCTTCAGAAGAAACTCGCCACACGTACTCAACAGCTGACTCTTCTGGTCGCCTCGAATATTTCTCCCTTATTTTTGTTAACTCGGTTGGTGTCCATGGAACGGTACGCACAGTGGTGTGAATTTCATCACCATCATCAACTGCAGTTTCAGTTTTAACCAGAGGACGTAAAGGAAAAACTTGGGATTTCAAAGTAAAAGTCCTTTCCTCCTCATCTTCTTCGTCATCCTCACTATTAGACAAAAAAATCTCCGGTCTGGGTTCCGGAATTTGGATAACACATTAACTTACGAATCTGTTGGACCTGGGTCGAGGGCTGCATTTTATCTAAGAGCCCGGTCACCCTTTCAATAACATTTTAAGTTGGCGATTTTCACTCCCAAGTTGAGCATTCCGGTTTCCTAAACATTCATTCTCACTCACAAGCTTATCGACTTGAGTTCTTAATCTTTCTCCTGTCTCCTTTTGCAAGGCTAATGATGACTTCAGCACCTCATTCTCCGATTTCAGGGTTGCATATTCTACAGCTGAAATCAGATTAGGAGCGGGGGTTTCTCTAGCTTCTTGTTGTGCACAAGATAAACAGGCGCCTAACACAGCACAAATCACACCCTTGCCTTTCCCCGCTCTGAGCTTCTGTGAAACCCGACGCTCTTCAATACGTTCCACCACTTTCTCTTCATCCTTCCAAAATTTTTGGGCCCACTCCTTCCCAGCCTGGGAAGGGGCACAATCATATTTTTGCAGCAGTTTATCCATGGCAATCCTGCCGACTACGCCAAATTCTGTTGCGTGAAACGGGGCCAAGCGGTTTTGGCAGAAGATAAACCCCCTTGCGTTCTAACACTCCTCACCGAGGTGGGAGGCCAGGTGCGGCTGGGTTTCAATTCTGAGTGATGCCCAATTCAGCACTATCAGGCCAATCGCGTTTACTATGTGTTAAACTATTACGATTTGGAGACACTAATAGTGGGCTGCACCTTCAGTCTAGTCGTGCTCCTGAACCAGCACGGCCTCTCTCAAGTTTTGGTCGCGTTCAGTGAGAAAGCGAAACGACTAGCTACTGAAACAGTGCAGTTTATTTAAACAACAGATATACAGGTTCTTTAGGATTGCCGGTGATAAATACACTGTCTGCAAAGCACGTGCAAATAAAGACATTGTTAAATAGACAAACGCGCGACAAAATTATAAACGATACAGCCTGGCTATAAATGTAGGGTAGAGATTCTCTAGAGAAATTTCTAGAGTCCCCGAGAAAGCACTCGGTGTAATCAAAGTCTTACCCAAAGGCGTCCTTATGAGGGGGAAGAAAGGCTCAGCCCGTCGACTGATCCCAGAAAACAGCGGTGGGATTCTTCGCGATGCTGTCTTCCCAGACATTCCCCCTCTCGGGCTATTTTTATATTATTTTTTTAACTTCAAAGTGGAGTTTGAGTGACTTTAGTCATATGTACTTTTATTATGATTAATGTACTCAAGGAGGAGTGTTCACACCTCGGGGGCGGATAGCCTCCGGGATGGAGGTGTGTTTTGGTACATTGTGGTGAGCAAAGTTCGCACAAAAGGACAGCATTTCATCAACATTTGACGAAATGTTGGCTCGGGTGGCGTGTAAGCCGCTTATCAGTTCCGTAGTACCATCTCGTCCCCATATCTGCTATTCGTCACAAGGGAAGGCCACGGAACAAGCGCGTTCCGTTCCATCCCTCGTGTAGTTTCGCAAACAACCTTGTACAGGGAATCACAGCTGTTGCATTCTTCGTGTGCCAGCTGCGGCTGTATTCTACCTCAGAAGCCTCTTGATTTTATGACTTTCCTTAATGTGTGAACAATGCTGTATTTTTGTATTCTTGGCCAATTTAGTAATTATTCCACAAGAACACACATTGGTTGCCGATTTATCAACGGGTCTAATCACCACAGGCCAACTGTAATTAAAACCATCTATGTAGACTCTACCAAAGCGGACAAATACAACACTGATTGTTACAAAATTATGGCGCCAAATTCAGATTGCTGGCACAATTTCACTTTCATCAAACCTACAGTAGTGTACTGTATTTGGGGCTACAAGGGCACAGAATTGTTATTTGAATTTATGATTGACTCAAATACACCTGAACTTGCTGAAATGAATCCAGAACCTACACCCCACAAACTCTCAAAGGCTCTCTCTTCTAAGAGAAAAAAAAAAAAACCTCTCTCTTTTCTAAGCCCTCCATTAGACTAACTCCTTACATTTTCAACATTGGCCCTTACGTTATTAAACACACACAGGTCAACAACAGGTACTGTTTAATCCCACATATTCCCTCAAACGAGCAGAATTGTCAATGCAGATTAAAATCTCTGCGATCAAACCCACCTGCTTACCATTCCTGAGTACATCTTATGCAGAATGGTCAGCATGGTTACGCAAACGAACTCTTGCCACTTCACACGGACGGAAGAGGGATGCGACTGGTATCTTAGGAACAGGCCTGGGAGTCTTGAATAGTATAGATGCTGAGATACTTGCCAACAAACTAGTCACAACCGCTACTGATCTGGACAAATTAAGACGTCCCCTACAGTCCTCTCTATTAGCATTGGGAAACCACCAACGGCTTTTATCGAATATATTGCCTCAATGGGAAGAAACGGGTGAAAAAGACCATCAGCTGATCACAGATGCACTTGGTACAACTCAAACCAATGTTTCCTTGGCTCTTAGTTGTATCCAAGCCCAATTGTGGATGCAATCTATGACAGCCGCAATCATAAGGGAAGGTGAAGAAGGCACCTTGCCCACCGAAATTCGAAAAGTAATATGGGATAACGCAATTGAATTTGAGAAAAAATTTCAATCCTGGTGGTATCTGGTTAATTTCACCTACGATCCCACTGAGAGCAAAGCCACAGCTTTTGTCTTAACGATACGCAATGCCTCCGTATACACCACATACCCAATCATCGCACTGGGGTTGAATCACCAAGGAGCTCTACTCTATCCAACACAGCACAGAGGTTGGGCACGACAAAATGAGACTAAATGGCAAACTGCTGATGTTGACGCATGCGTTTCACGAGACCAACAAGGATTCATTTGTGAGAGTAATACTCTCAAAGCACAAGACCTTTGTCTTGACACCAACCAGAATGCTTGTCACTTTGAGACACATCCCGATGAAACCCCAGAGACTGTGCTTGACTATATTGGGAAAGGGTGCGTTAGCATGAGGTCTCCCTGTAGTCTTGTATTCAGAGATGACATAGTAATCACTCAAATCTTTGTGTTTGAACTTTACTAACACAAAGTTACGGGATGCGACTTCAATTATTAAGCTCCTGTTACGTCTTTTCAATTGCTACAACCTAATTATACGTTGATTCGAGATTGTTGCCTGCCCCTATCGGAATGAATCTCTCCCTGGTGAAGAAGCTGCTAAAACACAATGAATTGAAGCGACTCTTGAAAGAGGCCCAAGAAAATAGACAGACAACTTTGATTACCGTCCATCATCAGGTTGAAGAAATACACCAAGCGTTGGAAAGAGTGAAGAGAGGCGAAGGACATAGATGGGGAGATCCTCTTTTTGGATGGTCACCGACAGTTACAGGACTTTATAACAAGATGCTTCACTCTGTTGTTGTTTTACTAATACTCACTGTATTGTGCTTTGCTTAGACAATTGTTTTGCATGTTAGACTTTGGATTATGATGAAAAGTTTAAATCGCTTGATCACTCCGCGAGAAGGATTTCCACTTGATATCCCTCACCACAAGAACACATGTGATCTTTCTTATCAGTGTTGAGTACGTCGACCTTGACTGACTGTAGACAAAGTTTTCCCTGCTGGCTCTTTGGGCGGGGGACCCATCTCCAGCCGTATGGCCATTTTTGTGCCTGGCGTGGCGCCAAGTGGGAAAGGGTGGTGTCGAGGCTGAAGGCAGCAGGAAAGCCCACAGCCCCCAGGTCTGTGGGGCTACGCAAGCGGTTCCCAAAGAGCTTTAGAACAAGGCATAGTTTTCCCTGCTGGCTCCTTCAGCAGGGAACCCATCTCCAGCCGTATGGCCATTTTTGTGCCTGGCGCGGCGCCAAGTGGGAAAGGGTGGTGTCGAGGCTGAAGGCAGCAGGAAAGCCCGCAGCCCCCAGGTCTGTGGGGCTACGCAAGCGGTTCCCAAAGAGCTTTAGAACAAGGCATAGTTTTCCCTGCTGGCTCTTTGGGCGGGGGACCCATCTCCAGCCGTATGGCCATTTTTGTGCCTGGCGCGGCGCCAAGTGGGAAAGGGTGGTGTCGAGTCTGAAGGCAGCAGGAAATCCCGCAGCCCCCAGGTCTGTGGGGCTACGCAAGCGGTTCCCAAAGAGCTTTAGAACAAGGCATAGTTTTCCCTGCTGGCTCTTTGGGCATGGGACCCATCTCCAGCCGTATGGCCATTTTTGAGCCTGGTGCGGCGCCAAGTGGGAAAGGGTGGTGTCGAGGCTGAAGGCAGCAGGAAAGCCCGCAGCCCCCAGGTCTGTGGGGCTACGCAAGCGGTTCTGAAAGAGCTTTAGAACAAGGCATAGTTTTCCCTGCTGGCTCCTTGGGCGGGGGACCCATCTCCAGCCATAGGCCATTTTTGTGACTGACGCGGTGCCAAGTGGGAAAGTGTGCTGTCGAGGCTGAAGGCAGCAAGAAAGCCTGCAGCCCCCAGGTCTGTGGGGCTACGCAAGCAGTTCCCAAAGAGCTTTAGAACAAGGCATAGTTTACCCTGCTGGCTCTTTGGGCATGGGACCCATCTCCAGCCGTATAGCTATTTTTGTGCCTGGCACGGCGCCAAGTGGGAAAGGGTGTTGTCGAGGCTGAAGGCAGCAGGAAAGCCCGCAGCCCCCAGGTCTGTGGGGCTACGCAAGCGGTTCCCAAAGAGCTTTAGAACAAGGCATAGTTTTCCCTGCTGGCTCTTTGGGCGGGGGACCCATCTCCAGCCGTATGGCCATTTTTGTGCCTGGCGCGGCGCCAAGTGGGAAAGGGTGGTGTCGAGTCTGAAGGCAGCAGGAAATCCCGCAGCCCCCAGGTCTGTGGGGCTACGCAAGCGGTTCCCAAAGAGCTTTAGAACAAGGCATAGTTTTCCCTGCTGGGTCTTTGGGCATGGGACCCATCTCCAGCCATAGGCCATTTTTGTGCCTGGCGCGGCGCCAAGTGGGAAAGGGTGGTGTCGAGGCTGAAGGCAGCAGGAGAGCCTGCAGCCCCCAGGTCTGTGGGGCTATCCAAGCGGTTCCCAAAGAGCTTTAGAACAAGGCATAGTTTTCCCTGCTGGCTCTTTGGGTGGGGGACCCATCTCCAGCCGTATGGCCATTTTTGAGCCTGGCGCGGCGCCAAGTGGGAAAGGGTGGTGTCGAGGCTGAAGGCAGCAGGAAAGCCCGCAGCCCCCAGGTCTGTGGGGCTACGCAAGCGGTTCTGAAAGAGCTTTAGAACAAGGCATAGTTTTCCCTGCTGGCTCCTTGGGCGGGGGACCCATCTCCAGCCATAGGCCATTTTTGTGACTGACGCGGTGCCAAGTGGGAAAGTGTGCTGTCGAGGCTGAAAGCAGCAAGAAAGCCTGCAGCCCCCAGGTCTGGGGGCTACGCAAGCGGTTCTGAAAGAGCTTTAGAACAAGGCATAGTTTTCCCTGCTGGCTCTTTGGGCATGGGACCCATCTCCAGCCGTATAGCTATTTTTGTGCCTGGCGCGGCGCCAAGTGGGAAAGGGTGTTGTCGAGGCTGAAGGCAGCAGGAAAGCCCGCAGCCCCCAGGTCTGTGGGGCTACGCAAGCGGTTCCCAAAGAGCTTTAGAACAAGGCATAGTTTTCCCTGCTGACTCTTTGGGTGGGGGACCCATCTCCAGCCGTATGGCCATTTTTGAGCCTGGCGCGGCGCCAAGTGGGAAAGGGTGGCTTTGAGGCTGAAGGCAGCAGGAAAGCCCGCAGCCCCCAGGTCTGTGGGGCTACGCAAGCGGTTCCCAAAGAGCTTTAGAACAAGGCATAGTTTTCCCTGCTGGCTCCTTGGGCAGGGGACCCATCTCCAGCCGTATGGCCATTTTTGTGACTGACGCGGTGCCAAGTGGGAAAGTGTGCTGTCGAGGCTGAAGGCAGCAAGAAAGCCTGCAGCCCCCAGGTCTGGGGGCTACGCAAGCGGTTCTGAAAGAGCTTTAGAACAAGGCATAGTTTTCCCTGCTGGCTCTTTGGGCATGGGACCCATCTCCAGCCGTATAGCTATTTTTGTGCCTGGCGCGGCGCCAAGTGGGAAAGGGTGTTGTCGAGGCTGAAGGCAGCAGGAAAGCCCGCAGCCCCCAGGTCTGTGGGGCCAAGCAAGCGGTTCCCAAAGAGCTTTAGAACAAGGCATAGTTTTCCCTGCTGGCTCTTTGGGCATGGGACCCATCTCCATCCATAGGCCATTTTTGTGACTGACGCGGTGCCAAAAGGGAAAGTGTGCTGTCGAGGCTGAAGGCAGCAAGAAAGCCTGCAGCCCCCAGGTCTGTGGGGCCAAGCAAGCGGTTCCCAAAGAGCTTTAGAACAAGGCATAGTTTTCCCTGCTGGCTCCTTGGGCAGGGGACCCATCTCCAGCCGTATGGCCATTTGTGTGCGTGCGAGGCACCTTGTGGGAAAGGGTGTTGTCTAGGCTGAAGGCAGCAGGAAAGCCCACAGGCCCAAGATCTGTTGGGCTACGCAAGTGGTTCCCAAAGAGATTTAGAACAAGGCATAGTTTTCCCTGCTGGCTCTTTGGGCGGGGGACCCATCTCCAGCCGTATGGCCATTTTTGTGCCTGGCGCGGCGCCAAGTGGGAAAGGGTGGTGTCGAGGCTGAAGGCAGCAGGAAAGCCCGCAGCCCCCAGGTCTGTGGGGCTACGCAAGCGGTTCCCAAAGAGCTTTAGAACAAGGCATAGTTTTCCCTGCTGGCTTTTTGGGCATGGGACCCATCTCCACCCATAGGCCATTTTTGTGCCTGATAGGGCGCCAAGTGGGAAAGGGTGGCTTTGAGGCTGAAGACAGCAGGAAAGCCTGCAGCCCCCAGGTCTGTGGGGCTACGCAAGCGGTTCCCAAAGACCTTTAGAACAAGGCATAGTTTTCCCTGCTGGCTCTTTGGGCGGGGGACCCATCTCCAGCCGTATGGCTATTTTTGTGCCTGACGCGGTGCGTAGTGGCATAGGGTGGTTTTGAGGCTGAAGGCAGCAGGAAAGCCTGCAGCCCCCACGTCTGTGGGGCCAAGCAAGCGGTTCCCAAAGAGCTTTAGAACAAGGCATAGTTTTCCCTGCTGGCTCTTTGGGCGGGGGACCCATCTCCAGCCGTATGGCCATTTTTGTGCCTGGCGCGGTGCGTAGTGGGAAAGGGTGGTGTCGAGGCTGAAGGCAGCAGCAAAGCCTGCAGCCCCCAGGTCTGTGGGGCTACGCAAGCGGTTCCCAAAGAGCTTTAGAAGAAGGCATAGTTTTCCCTGCTGGCTCTTTGGGCATGGGACCCATCTCCAGCCGTATGGACATTTTTGTCCCTGGCCCGGCGCCAAGTGGGAAAGGGTGGCTTTGAGGCTGAAGGCAGCAGGAAAGCCCGCAGCCCCCAGGTCTGTGGGGCTACGCAAGCGGTTCCCAAAGAGCTTTAGAACAAGGCATAGTTTTCCCTGCTCGCTCTTTGGGAGGGGGACCCATCTCCAGCCATAGGCCATTTTTGTGCCTGGCGAAGCCCCAAGTGCGAAAGGGTGGCTTTGAGGCTGAAGGCAGCAGGAAAGCCCGCAGCCCCCAGGTCTGTGAGGCTACGCAAGCGGTTCCCAAAGAGCTTTAGAACAAGGCATAGTTTTCCCTGCTGGCTCTTTGGGCGGGGGACCCATCTCCAGCCGTATGGCCATTTTTTTGCCTGATAGGGCGCCAAGTGGGAAAGGGTGGTGTCGAGGCTGAAGACAGCAGGAAAGCCCGCAGCCCCCACGTCTGTGGGGCCAAGCAAGCGGTTCCCAAAGAGCTTTAGAACAAGGCATAGTTTTCCCAGCTGGCTCTTTGGGCGTGGGACCCATCTCCAGACGTATGGCCATTTTTGTGCCTGGCGCGGTGCGTAGTGGGAAAGGGTGGTGTCGAGGCTGAAGGCAGCAGCAAAGCCTGCAGCCCCCAGGTCTGTGGGGCCAAGCAAGCGGTTCCCAAAGAGCTTTAGAACAAGGCATAGTTTTCCCTGCTGGCTCTTTGAGCATGGGACCCATCTCCAGCCGTATGGCCACTTTTGTCCCTGGCCCGGCGCCAAGTGGGAAAGGGTGGCTTTGAGGCTGAAGGCAGCAGGAAAGCCCGCAGCCCCCAGGTCTGTGGGGCTACGCAAGCGGTTCCCAAAGAGCTTTAGAACAAGGCATAGTTTTCCCTGCTCGCTCTTTGGGAGGGGGACCCATCTCCAACCGTATGGCCATTTTTGTGCCTGGCGAAGCCCCAAGTGCGAAAGGGTGGCTTTGAGGCTGAAGGCAGCAGGAAAGCCCGCAGCCCCCAGGTCTGTGGGGCTACGCAAGCAGTTCCCAAAGAGATTTAGAACAAGGCATAGTTTTCCCTGCTGGCTCTTTGGGCGGGGGACCCATCTCCAGCCGTATGGCCATTTTTGTGCCTGATAGGGCGCCAAGTGGGAAAGGGTGTTTTTGAGGCTGAAGGCAGCAGGAAAGCCCGCAGCCCCCACGTGTGTGGGGCTACGCAAGCGGTTCCCAAAGAGCTTTAGAACAAGGCATAGTTTTCCCTGCTGGCTCTTTGGGCATGGGACCCATCTCCAGCCATAGGCCATTTTTGTGCTTGATAGGGCGCCAAGTGGGAAAGGGTGGTGTCGAGTCTGAAGGCAGCAGGAAAGCCCGCAGCCCCCAGGTCTGTGCGGCTACGCAAGCGGTTCCCAAAGAGCTTTAGAACAAGGCATAATTTTCCCTGCTGGCTCTCTGGGCGGGGGACCCATCTCCAGCCGTACGGCCATTTTTGTGCCTGGCGCGGCGCCAAGAGGGAAAGGGTGGTGTCGAGGCTAAAGGCAGCAGGAAAGCCCGCAGCCCCCAGGTCTGTGGAGCTACGCAAGCAGTTCCCAAAGAGCTTTAGAACAAGGCATAGTTTTCCCTGCTGGCTCTTTGGGCGGGGGACCCATCTCCAGCCGTATGGCCATTTTTGTGCCTGGCGCGGTGCCAAGTGTGAAAGGGTGGCTTTGAGTCTGAAGGCAGCAGGAAAGCCCGCAGCCCCCAGGTCTGTGGGGCTACGCAAGCGGTTCCCAAAGAGCTTTAGAACAAGGCATAGTTTTCCCTGCTGGCTCTTTGGGCATGGGACCCATCTCCACCCATAGGCCATTTTTGTGCCTGATAGGGCGCCAAGTGGGAAAGGGTGGCTTTGAGGCTAAAGACAGCAGGAAAGCCTGCAGCCCCCAGGTCTGTGGGGCTACGCAAGCGGTTCCCAAAGAGCTTTAGAACAAGGCATAGTTTTCCCTGCTGGCTCTTTGGGTGGGGGACCCATCTCCAGCCGTATGGCCATTTTTGAGCCTGGAGCAGTGCCAAGTGGGAAAGGGTGGTTTTGAGGCTGAAGGCAGCAGGAAAGCCCGCAGCCCCCAGGTCTGTGGGGCTACGCAAGCGGTTCCCAAAGAGCTTTAGAACAAGGCATAGTTTTCCCTGCTGGCTCTTAGGGCGGGGGACCCATCTCCAGCCGTATGGCCATTTTTGTGCCTGGCGCGGCGCCAAGTGGGAAAGGGTGGTGTCGAGGCTGAAGGCAGCAGGAAAGCCCGCAGCCCCCACGTCTGTGGGGCCAAGCAAGCGGTTCCCAAAGAGCTTTAGAACAAGGCATAGTTTTCCCTGCTGGCTCTTTGGGACTGGGACCCATCTCCAGCCGTAGGCCATTTTTGTGCCTGGCCCGGCGCCCAGTGGGAAAGGGTGGCTTTGAGGCTTGAAGGCAGCAGGAAAGCCCGCAGCCCCCAGGTCTGTGGGGCTACGCAAGCGGTTCCCAAAGAGCTTTAGAACAAGGCATAGTTTTCCCTGCTGGCTCTCTGGGCGGGGGACCCATCTCCAGCCGTATGGCCATTTTTGAGCCTGGCGCGGCGCCAAGTGGGAAAGGGTGGTGTCGAGGCTAAAGGCAGCAGGAAAGCCCGCAGCCCCCAGGTCTGAGGGGCTACGCAAGCGTTTCCCAAAGAGCTTTAGAACAAGGCATAGTTTTCCCTGCTGGCTCTCTGGGCGGGGGACCCATCTCCAGCCGTATGGCCATTTTTGTGCCTGGCGCGGTGCGTAGTGGGAAAGGGTGGTGTCGAGGCTGAAGGCAGCAGCAAAGCCTGCAGCCCCCAGGTCTGTGGGGCTACGCAAGCGGTTCCCAAAGAGCTTTAGAAGAAGGCATAGTTTTCCCTGCTGGCTCTTTGGGCATGGGACCCATCTCCAGCCGTATGGACATTTTTGTCCCTGGCCCGGCGCCAAGTGGGAAAGGGTGGCTTTGAGGCTGAAGGCAGCAGGAAAGCCCGCAGCCCCCAGGTCTGTGGGGCTACGCAAGCGGTTCCCAAAGAGCTTTAGAACAAGGCATAGTTTTCCCTGCTCGCTCTTTGGGAGGGGGACCCATCTCCAGCCATAGGCCATTTTTGTGCCTGGCGAAGCCCCAAGTGCGAAAGGGTGGCTTTGAGGCTGAAGGCAGCAGGAAAGCCCGCAGCCCCCAGGTCTGTGAGGCTACGCAAGCGGTTCCCAAAGAGCTTTAGAACAAGGCATAGTTTTCCCTGCTGGCTCTTTGGGCGGGGGACCCATCTCCAGCCGTATGGCCATTTTTTTGCCTGATAGGGCGCCAAGTGGGAAAGGGTGGTGTCGAGGCTGAAGACAGCAGGAAAGCCCGCAGCCCCCACGTCTGTGGGGCCAAGCAAGCGGTTCCCAAAGAGCTTTAGAACAAGGCATAGTTTTCCCAGCTGGCTCTTTGGGCGTGGGACCCATCTCCAGACGTATGGCCATTTTTGTGCCTGGCGCGGTGCGTAGTGGGAAAGGGTGGTGTCGAGGCTGAAGGCAGCAGCAAAGCCTGCAGCCCCCAGGTCTGTGGGGCCAAGCAAGCGGTTCCCAAAGAGCTTTAGAACAAGGCATAGTTTTCCCTGCTGGCTCTTTGAGCATGGGACCCATCTCCAGCCGTATGGCCACTTTTGTCCCTGGCCCGGCGCCAAGTGGGAAAGGGTGGTTTTGAGGCTGAAGGCAGCAGGAAAGCCCGCAGCCCCCAGGTCTGTGGGGCTACGCAAGCGGTTCCCAAAGAGCTTTAGAACAAGGCATAGTTTTCCCTGCTCGCTCTTTGGGAGGGGGACCCATCTCCAGCCATATGGCCATTTTTGTGCCTGGCGAAGCCCCAAGTGCGAAAGGGTGGCTTTGAGGCTGAAGGCAGCAGGAAAGCCCGCAGCCCCCAGGTCTGTGGGGCTACGCAAGCAGTTCCCAAAGAGATTTAGAACAAGGCATAGTTTTCCCTGCTGGCTCTTTGGGCGGGGGACCCATCTCCAGCCGTATGGCCATTTTTGTGCCTGATAGGGCGCCAAGTGGGAAAGGGTGTTTTTGAGGCTGAAGGCAGCAGGAAAGCCCGCAGCCCCCACGTGTGTGGGGCTACGCAAGCGGTTCCCAAAGAGCTTTAGAACAAGGCATAGTTTTCCCTGCTGGCTCTTTGGGCATGGGACCCATCTCCAGCCATAGGCCATTTTTGTGCTTGATAGGGCGCCAAGTGGGAAAGGGTGGTGTCGAGTCTGAAGGCAGCAGGAAAGCCCGCAGCCCCCAGGTCTGTGCGGCTACGCAAGCGGTTCCCAAAGAGCTTTAGAACAAGGCATAATTTTCCCTGCTGGCTCTCTGGGCGGGGGACCCATCTCCAGCCGTACGGCCATTTTTGTGCCTGGCGCGGCGCCAAGAGGGAAAGGGTGGTGTCGAGGCTAAAGGCAGCAGGAAAGCCCGCAGCCCCCAGGTCTGTGGAGCTACGCAAGCAGTTCCCAAAGAGCTTTAGAACAAGGCATAGTTTTCCCTGCTGGCTCTTTGGGCGGGGGACCCATCTCCAGCCGTATGGCCATTTTTGTGCCTGGCGCGGTGCCAAGTGTGAAAGGGTGGCTTTGAGTCTGAAGGCAGCAGGAAAGCCCGCAGCCCCCAGGTCTGTGGGGCTACGCAAGCGGTTCCCAAAGAGCTTTAGAACAAGGCATAGTTTTCCCTGCTGGCTCTTTGGGCATGGGACCCATCTCCACCCATAGGCCATTTTTGTGCCTGATAGGGCGCCAAGTGGGAAAGGGTGGCTTTGAGGCTAAAGACAGCAGGAAAGCCTGCAGCCCCCAGGTCTGTGGGGCTACGCAAGCGGTTCCCAAAGAGCTTTAGAACAAGGCATAGTTTTCCCTGCTGGCTCTTTGGGTGGGGGACCCATCTCCAGCCGTATGGCCATTTTTGAGCCTGGAGCAGTGCCAAGTGGGAAAGGGTGGTTTTGAGGCTGAAGGCAGCAGGAAAGCCCGCAGCCCCCAGGTCTGTGGGGCTACGCAAGCGGTTCCCAAAGAGCTTTAGAACAAGGCATAGTTTTCCCTGCTGGCTCTTAGGGCGGGGGACCCATCTCCAGCCGTATGGCCATTTTTGTGCCTGGCGCGGCGCCAAGTGGGAAAGGGTGGTGTCGAGGCTGAAGGCAGCAGGAAAGCCCGCAGCCCCCACGTCTGTGGGGCCAAGCAAGCGGTTCCCAAAGAGCTTTAGAACAAGGCATAGTTTTCCCTGCTGGCTCTTTGGGACTGGGACCCATCTCCAGCCGTAGGCCATTTTTGTGCCTGGCCCGGCGCCCAGTGGGAAAGGGTGGCTTTGAGGCTTGAAGGCAGCAGGAAAGCCCGCAGCCCCCAGGTCTGTGGGGCTACGCAAGCGGTTCCCAAAGAGCTTTAGAACAAGGCATAGTTTTCCCTGCTGGCTCTCTGGGCGGGGGACCCATCTCCAGCCGTATGGCCATTTTTGAGCCTGGCGCGGCGCCAAGTGGGAAAGGGTGGTGTCGAGGCTAAAGGCAGCAGGAAAGCCCGCAGCCCCCAGGTCTGAGGGGCTACGCAAGCGTTTCCCAAAGAGCTTTAGAACAAGGCATAGTTTTCCCTGCTGGCTCTCTGGGCGGGGGACCCATCTCCAGCCGTATGGGCATTTTTGAGCCTGGCGCGGCGCCAGGTGGGAAAGGGTGGCTTTGAGGCTGAAGGCAGCAGGAAAGCCCGCAGCCCCCAGGTCTGTGGTGCTACGCAAGCGGTTCCCAAAGAGCTTTAGAAGAAGGCATAGTTTTCCCAGCTGGCTCTTAGGGCATGGGACCCATCTCCAGCCATAGGCCATTTTTGTGCCTGGCGCGGCGCCAAGTGGGAAAGGGTGCTGTCGAGGCTGAAGGCAGCAGGAAAGCCCGCAGCCCCAAGGTCTGTGGGGCTACGCAAGCGGTTCCCAAAGAGCTTTAGAACAAGGCATAGTTTTCCCTGCTGGCTCTTTGGGCGGGGGACCCATCTCCAGTCGTATGGCTATTTTTATGCCTGGCGCGTTGCGTAGTGGGAAAGGGTGGTTTTGAGGCTGAAGGCAGCAGGAAAGCCTGCAGCCCCCAGGTCTGTGGGGCTACGCAAGCAGTTCCCAAAGAGATTTAGAACAAGGCATAGTTTTCCCTGCTGGCTCTTTGGGCGGGGGACCCATCTCCAGCCGTATGGCCATTTTTGTGCCTGATAGGGCGCCAAGTGGGAAAGGGTGTTTTTGAGGCTGAAGGCAGCAGGAAAGCCCGCAGCCCCCACGTGTGTGGGGCTACGCAAGCGGTTCCCAAAGAGCTTTAGAACAAGGCATAGTTTTCCCTGCTGGCTCTTTGGGCATGGGACCCATCTCCAGCCATAGGCCATTTTTGTGCTTGATAGGGCGCCAAGTGGGAAAGGGTGGTGTCGAGTCTGAAGGCAGCAGGAAAGCCCGCAGCCCCCAGGTCTGTGCGGCTACGCAAGCGGTTCCCAAAGAGCTTTAGAACAAGGCATAATTTTCCCTGCTGGCTCTCTGGGCGGGGGACCCATCTCCAGCCGTACGGCCATTTTTGTGCCTGGCGCGGCGCCAAGAGGGAAAGGGTGGTGTCGAGGCTAAAGGCAGCAGGAAAGCCCGCAGCCCCCAGGTCTGTGGAGCTACGCAAGCAGTTCCCAAAGAGCTTTAGAACAAGGCATAGTTTTCCCTGCTGGCTCTTTGGGCGGGGGACCCATCTCCAGCCGTATGGCCATTTTTGTGCCTGGCGCGGTGCCAAGTGTGAAAGGGTGGCTTTGAGTCTGAAGGCAGCAGGAAAGCCCGCAGCCCCCAGGTCTGTGGGGCTACGCAAGCGGTTCCCAAAGAGCTTTAGAACAAGGCATAGTTTTCCCTGCTGGCTCTTTGGGCATGGGACCCATCTCCACCCATAGGCCATTTTTGTGCCTGATAGGGCGCCAAGTGGGAAAGGGTGGCTTTGAGGCTAAAGACAGCAGGAAAGCCTGCAGCCCCCAGGTCTGTGGGGCTACGCAAGCGGTTCCCAAAGAGCTTTAGAACAAGGCATAGTTTTCCCTGCTGGCTCTTTGGGTGGGGGACCCATCTCCAGCCGTATGGCCATTTTTGAGCCTGGAGCAGTGCCAAGTGGGAAAGGGTGGTTTTGAGGCTGAAGGCAGCAGGAAAGCCCGCAGCCCCCAGGTCTGTGGGGCTACGCAAGCGGTTCCCAAAGAGCTTTAGAACAAGGCATAGTTTTCCCTGCTGGCTCTTAGGGCGGGGGACCCATCTCCAGCCGTATGGCCATTTTTGTGCCTGGCGCGGCGCCAAGTGGGAAAGGGTGGTGTCGAGGCTGAAGGCAGCAGGAAAGCCCGCAGCCCCCACGTCTGTGGGGCCAAGCAAGCGGTTCCCAAAGAGCTTTAGAACAAGGCATAGTTTTCCCTGCTGGCTCTTTGGGCCTGGGACCCATCTCCAGCCGTAGGCCATTTTTGTGCCTGGCCCGGCGCCCAGTGGGAAAGGGTGGCTTTGAGGCTTGAAGGCAGCAGGAAAGCCCGCAGCCCCCAGGTCTGTGGGGCTACGCAAGCGGTTCCCAAAGAGCTTTAGAACAAGGCATAGTTTTCCCTGCTGGCTCTCTGGGCGGGGGACCCATCTCCAGCCGTATGGCCATTTTTGAGCCTGGCGCGGCGCCAAGTGGGAAAGGGTGGTGTCGAGGCTAAAGGCAGCAGGAAAGCCCGCAGCCCCCAGGTCTGAGGGGCTACGCAAGCGTTTCCCAAAGAGCTTTAGAACAAGGCATAGTTTTCCCTGCTGGCTCTCTGGGCGGGGGACGCATCTCCAGCCGTATGGGCATTTTTGAGCCTGGCGCGGCGCCAGGTGGGAAAGGGTGGCTTTGAGGCTGAAGGCAGCAGGAAAGCCCGCAGCCCCCAGGTCTGTGGTGCTACGCAAGCGGTTCCCAAAGAGCTTTAGAAGAAGGCATAGTTTTCCCAGCTGGCTCTTTGGGCGGGGGACCCATCTCCAGCCATAGGCCATTTTTGTGCCTGGCGCGGCGCCAAGTGGGAAAGGGTGCTGTCGAGGCTGAAGGCAGCAGGAAAGCCCGCAGCCCCAAGGTCTGTGGGGCTACGCAAGCGGTTCCCAAAGAGCTTTAGAACAAGGCATAGTTTTCCCTGCTGGCTCTTTGGGCGGGGGACCCATCTCCAGTCGTATGGCTATTTTTATGCCTGGCGCGTTGCGTAGTGGGAAAGGGTGGTTTTGAGGCTGAAGGCAGCAGGAAAGCCTGCAGCCCCCAGGTCTGTGGGGCTACACAAGCGGTTCCCAAAGAGCTTTAGAACAAGGCATAGTTTTCCCTGCTGGCTCTTTGGGCGGGGGACCCATCTCCAGCCGTATGGCAATTTTTGTGCCTGGCCCGGCGCAAAGTGGGAAAGGGTGGCTTTGAGGCTGAAGGCAGCAGGAAAGCCCGCAGCCCCCAGGTCTGTGCGGCTACGCAAGCGGTTCCCAAAGAGCTTTAGAACAAGGCATAGTTTTCCCTGCTGGCTCTTTGGGCGGGGGACCCATCTCCAGCCGTACGGCCATTTTTGTGCCTGGCGCGGCGCCAAGAGGGAAAGGGTGGTGTCGAGGCTAAAGGCAGCAGGAAAGCCCGCAGCCCCCAGGTCTGTGGGGCTACGCAAGCGGTTCCCAAAGAGCTTTAGAACAAGGCATAGTTTTCCCTGCTGGCTCTTTGGGCATGGGACCCATCTCCACCCATAGGCCATTTTTGTGCCTGATAGGGCGCCAAGTGGGAAAGGGTGGCTTTGAGGCTGAAGACAGCAGGAAAGCCTGCAGCCCCCAGGCCTGTGGGGCTACGCAAGCGGTTCCCAAAGACCTTTAGAACAAGGCATAGTTTTCCCTGCTGGCTCTTTGGGTGGGGGACCCATCTCCAGCCGTATGGCTATTTTTGTGCCTGACGCGGTGCGTAGTGGCATAGGGTGGTTTTGAGGCTGAAGGCAGCAGGAAAGCCCGCAGCCCCCACGTCTGTGGGGCCAAGCAAGCGGTTCATAAAGAGCTTTAGAACAAGGCATAGTTTTCCCTGCTGGCTCTTTGGGCGGGGGACCCATCTCCAGCCGTATGGCCATTTTTGTGCCTGGCGCGGTGCGTAGTGGGAAAGGGTGGTTTTGAGGCTGAAGGCAGCAGGAAAGCCCGCAGCCCCCAGGTCTGTGGGGCTACGCAAGCGGTTCCCAAAGAGCTTTAGAACAAGGCATAGTTTTCCCTGCTGGCTCTTTGGGCGGGGGACCCATCTCCAGCCGTATGGCCATTTTTGTGCCTGGCGCGGCGCCAAGTGGGTAAGGGTGGTGTCGAGGCTGAAGGCAGCAGCAAAGCCTGCAGCCCCCAGGTCTGTGGGGCCAAGCAAGCGGTTCCCAAAGAGCTTTAGAACAAGGCATAGTTTTCCCTGCTGGCTCTTTGGGCATGGGACCCATCTCCAGCCGTATGGCCATTTTTGTCCCTGGCCCGGCGCCAAGTGGGAAAGGGTGGCTTTGAGGCTGAAGGCAGCAGGAAAGCCCGCAGCCCCCAGGTCTGTGCGGCTACGCAAGCGGTTCCCAAAGAGCTTTAGAACAAGGCATAGTTTTCCCTGCTCGCTCTTTGGGCGGGGGACACATCTCCAGCCATATGGCCATTTTTGAGCCTGGCGAAGCCCCAAGTGCGAAAGGGTGGCTTTGAGGCTGAAGGCAGCAGGAAAGCCCGCAGCCCCCAGGTGTGTGGGGCTACGCAAGCGGTTCCCAAAGAGCTTTAGAACAAGGCATAGTTTTCCCTGCTGGCTCTCTGGGCGGGGGACCCATCTCCAGCCGTATGGCCATTTTTGAGCCTGGAGCAGTGCCAAGTGGGAAAGGGTGGTGTCGAGGCTGAAGGCAGCAGGAAAGCCCGCAGCCCCCAGGTCTGTGGGGCTACGCAAGCAGTTCCCAAAGAGCTTTAGAACAAGGCATAGTTTTCCCTGCTGGCTCTTTGGGCGGGGGACCCATCTCCAGCCGTATGGCCATTTTTGTGCCTGGCCGGGGGCCAAGTGGGAAAGGGTGGTTTTGAGGCTGAAGGCAGCAGGAAAGCCCGCAGCCCCCAGGTGTGTGGGGCTACGCAAGCGGTTCCCAAAGAGCTTTAGAACAAGGCATAGTTTTCCCTGCTGGCTCTTTGGGCATGGGACCCATCTCCAGCCATAGGCCATTTTTGTGCCTGATGCGGCGCCAAGTGGGAAAGGGTGGCTTTGAGGCTGAAGGCAGCAGGAAAGCCCGCAGCCCCCAGGTCTGTGGGGCTACGCAAGCGGTTCCCAAAGAGCTTTAGAACAAGGCATAGTTTTCCCTGCTGGCTCTTTGGGCGGGGGACCCATCTCCAGCCGTACGGCCATTTTTGTGCCTGGCGCGGCGCCAAGAGGGAAAGGGTGGTGTCGAGGCTAAAGGCAGCAGGAAAGCCCGCAGCCCCCAGGTCTGTGGGGCTACGCAAGCGGTTCCCAAAGAGCTTTAGAACAAGGCATAGTTTTCCCTGCTGGCTCTTTGGGCGGGGGACCCATCTCCAGCCGTATGGCCATTTTTGTGCATGGCGCAGCGCCAAGTGGAAATGGTGGTATCGAGGCTGAAGGCAGCAGGAAAGCCCGCAGCCCCCAGGTCTGTGGGGCTACGCAAGCGGTTCCCAAAGAGCTTTAGAACAAGGCATAGTTTTCCCTGCTGGCTTTTTGGGCATGGGACCCATCTCCACCCATAGGCCATTTTTGTGCCTGATAGGGCGCCAAGTGGGAAAGGGTGGCTTTGAGGCTGAAGACAGCAGGAAAGCCTGCAGCCCCCAGGTCTGTGGGGCTGTGCAAGCGGTTCCCAAAGAGCTTTAGAACAAGGCATAGTTTTCCCTGCTGGCTCTTTGGGCGGGGGACCCATCTCCAGCCGTATGGCTATTTTTGTGCCTGAAGCGGTGCGTAGTGGCATAGGGTGGTTTTGAGGCTGAAGGCAGCAGGAAAGCCTGCAGCCCCCACGTCTGTGGGGCCAAGCAAGCGGTTCCCAAAGAGCTTTAGAACAAGGCATAGTTTTCCCTGCTGGCTCTTTGGGCGGGGGACCCATCTCCAGCCGTATGGCCATTTTTGAGCCTGGCGAAGCCCCAAGTGCGAAAGGGTGGCTTTGAGGCTGAAGGCAGCAGGAAAGCCCGCAGCCCCCAGGTGTGTGGGGCTACGCAAGCGGTTCCCAAAGAGCTTTAGAACAAGGCATAGTTTTCCCTGCTGGCTCTCTGGGCGGGGGACCCATCTCCAGCCGTATGGCCATTTTTGAGCCTGGAGCAGTGCCAAGTGGGAAAGGGTGGTGTCGAGGCTGAAGGCAGCAGGAAAGCCCGCAGCCCCCAGGTCTGTGGGGCTACGCAAGCAGTTCCCAAAGAGCTTTAGAACAAGGCATAGTTTTCCCTGCTGGCTCTTTGGGCGGGGGACCCATCTCCAGCCGTATGGCCATTTTTGTGCCTGGCCGGGGGCCAAGTGGGAAAGGGTGGTTTTGAGGCTGAAGGCAGCAGGAAAGCCCGCAGCCCCCAGGTGTGTGGGGCTACGCAAGCGGTTCCCAAAGAGCTTTAGAACAAGGCATAGTTTTCCCTGCTGGCTCTTTGGGCATGGGACCCATCTCCAGCCATAGGCCATTTTTGTGCCTGATGCGGCGCCAAGTGGGAAAGGGTGGCTTTGAGGCTGAAGGCAGCAGGAAAGCCCGCAGCCCCCAGGTCTGTGGGGCTACGCAAGCGGTTCCCAAAGAGCTTTAGAACAAGGCATAGTTTTCCCTGCTGGCTCTTTGGGCGGGGGACCCATCTCCAGCCGTACGGCCATTTTTGTGCCTGGCGCGGCGCCAAGAGGGAAAGGGTGGTGTCGAGGCTAAAGGCAGCAGGAAAGCCCGCAGCCCCCAGGTCTGTGGGGCTACGCAAGCGGTTCCCAAAGAGCTTTAGAACAAGGCATAGTTTTCCCTGCTGGCTCTTTGGGCGGGGGACCCATCTCCAGCCGTATGGCCATTTTTGTGCATGGCGCAGCGCCAAGTGGAAATGGTGGTATCGAGGCTGAAGGCAGCAGGAAAGCCCGCAGCCCCCAGGTCTGTGGGGCTACGCAAGCGGTTCCCAAAGAGCTTTAGAACAAGGCATAGTTTTCCCTGCTGGCTCTTTGGGCATGGGACCCATCTCCACCCATAGGCCATTTTTGTGCCTGATAGGGCGCCAAGTGGGAAAGGGTGGCTTTGAGGCTGAAGACAGCAGGAAAGCCTGCAGCCCCCAGGTCTGTGGGGCTACGCAAGCGGTTCCCAAAGACCTTTAGAACAAGGCATAGTTTTCCCTGCTGGCTCTTTGGGCGGGGGACCCATCTCCAGCCGTATGGCTATTTTTGTGCCTGAAGCGGTGCGTAGTGGCATAGGGTGGTTTTGAGGCTGAAGGCAGCAGGAAAGCCTGCAGCCCCCACGTCTGTGGGGCCAAGCAAGCGGTTCCCAAAAGCTTTAGAACAAGGCATAGTTTTCCCTGCTGGCTCTTTGGGCGGGGGACCCATCTCCAGCCGTATGGCCATTTTTGTGCCTGGCGCGGTGCGTAGTGGGAAAGGGTGGTGTCGAGGCTGAAGGCAGCAGCAAAGCCTGCAGCCCCCAGGTCTGTGGGGCCAAGCAAGCGGTTCCCAAAGAGCTTTAGAAGAAGGCATAGTTTTCCCTGCTGGCTCTTTGGGCATGGGACCCATCTCCAGCCGTATGGACATTTTTGTCCCTGGCCCGCCGCCAAGTGGGAAAGGGTGGCTTTGAGGCTGAAGGCAGCAGGAAAGCCCGCAGCCCCCAGGTGTGTGGGGCTACGCAAGCGGTTCCCAAAGAGCTTTAGAACAAGGCATAGTTTTCCCTGCTCGCTCTTTGGGAGGGGGACCCATCTCCAGCCATATGGCCATTTTTGTGCCTGGCGAAGCCCCAAGTGCGAAAGGGTGGCTTTGAGGCTGAAGGCAGCAGGAAAGCCCGCAGCCCCCAGGTCTGTGGGGCTACGCAAGCGGTTCCCAAAGAGCTTTAGAACAAGGCATAGTTTTCCCTGCTGGCTCTTTGGGCGGGGGACCCATCTCCAGCCGTATGGCCATTTTTGTGCCTGATAGGGCGCCAAGTGGGAAAGGGTGGTTTCGAGGCTGAAGACAGCAGGAAAGCCCGCAGCCCCCACGTCTGTGGGGCCAAGCAAGCGGTTCCCAAAGAGCTTTAGAACAAGGCATAGTTTTCCCAGCTGGCTCTTTGGGCGTGGGACCCATCTCCAGACGTATGGCCATTTTTGTGCCTGGCGCGGTGCGTAGTGGGAAAGGGTGGTGTCGAGGCTGAAGGCAGCAGCAAAGCCTGCAGCCCCCAGGTCTGTGGGGCCAAGCAAGCGGTTCCCAAAGAGCTTTAGAACAAGGCATAGTTTTCCCTGCTGGCTCTTTGGGCCTGGGACCCATCTCCAGCCATAGGCCATTTTTGTGCTTGATAGGGCGCCAAGTGGGAAAGGGTGGCTTTGAGGCTGAAGGCAGCAGGAAAGCCTGCAGCCCCCAGGTCTGTGGGGCTACGCAAGCAGTTCCCAAAGAGCTTTAGAACAAGGCATAGTTTTCCCTGCTGGCTCTTTGTTCGGGGGACCCATCTCCAGCCATAGGCCATTTTTGTGCCTGGCCCGGCGCCCAGTGGGAAAGGGTGGCTTTGAGGCTTGAAGGCAGCAGGAAAGCCCGCAGCCCCCAGGTCTGTGGGGCTACGCAAGCGGTTCCCAAAGAGCTTTAGAACAAGGCATAGTTTTCCCTGCTGGCTCTCTGGGAGGGGGACCCATCTCCAGCCGTATGGCCATTTTTGAGCCTGGCGCGGCGCCAAGTGGGAAAGGGTGGTGTCGAGGCTAAAGGCAGCAGGAAAGCCCGCAGCCCCCAGGTCTGTGGGGCTACGCAAGCGGTTCCCAAAGAGCTTTAGAACAAGGCATAGTTTTCCCTGCTGGCTCTCTGGGCGGGGGACCCATCTCCAGCCGTATGGCCATTTTTGAGCCTGGCGCGGCGCCAGGTGGGAAAGGGTGGCTTTGAGGCTGAAGGCAGGAGCAAAGCCTGCAGCCCCCAGGTCTGTGGTGCTACGCAAGCGGTTCCCAAAGAGCTTTAGAAGAAGGCATAGTTTTCCCAGCTGGCTCTTAGGGCAAGGGACCCATCTCCAGCCATAGGCCATTTTTGTGCCTGGCGCGAAGCCAAGTGGGAAAGGGTGCTGTCGAGGCTGAAGGCAGCAGGAAAGCCCGCAGCCCCAAGGTCTGTGGGGCTACGCAAGCGGTTCCCAAAGAGCTTTAGAACAAGGCATAGTTTTCCCTGCTGGCTCTTTGGGCGGGGGACCCATCTCCAGTCGTATGGCTATTTTTATGCCTGGCGCGTTGCGTAGTGGGAAAGGGTGGTTTTGAGGCTGAAGGCAGCAGGAAAGCCTGCAGCCCCCAGGTCTGTGGGGCTACACAAGCGGTTCCCAAAGAGCTTTAGAACAAGGCATAGTTTTCCCTGCTGGCTCTTTGGGCGGGGGACCCATCTCCAGCCGTATGGCAATTTTTGTGCCTGGCCCGGCGCAAAGTGGGAAAGGGTGGCTTTGAGGCTGAAGGCAGCAGGAAAGCCCGCAGCCCCCAGGTCTGTGCGGCTACGCAAGCGGTTCCCAAAGAGCTTTAGAACAAGGCATAGTTTTCCTTGCTGGCTCTTTGGGCGGGGGACCCATCTCCAGCCGTACGGCCATTTTTGTGCCTGGCGCGGCGCCAAGAGGGAAAGGGTGGTGTCGAGGCTAAAGGCAGCAGGAAAGCCCGCAGCCCCCAGGTCTGTGGGGCTACGCAAGCGGTTCCCAAAGAGCTTTAGAACAAGGCATAGTTTTCCCTGCTTGTTCTTTGGGCGGGGGACCCATCTCCACCCATAGGCCATTTTTGTGCCTGATAGGGCGCCAAGTGGGAAAGGGTGGCTTTGAGGCTGAAGACAGCAGGAAAGCCTGCAGCCCCCAGGCCTGTGGGGCTACGCAAGCGGTTCCCAAAGACCTTTAGAACATGGCATAGTTTTCCCTGCTGGCTCTTTGGGTGGGGGACCCATCTCCAGCCGTATGGCTATTTTTGTGCCTGACGCGGTGCGTAGTGGCATAGGGTGGTTTTGAGGCTGAAGGCAGCAGGAAAGCCCGCAGCCCCCACGTCTGTGGGGCCAAGCAAGCGGTTCATAAAGAGCTTTAGAACAAGGCATAGTTTTCCCTGCTGGCTCTTTGGGCGGGGGACCCATCTCCAGCCGTATGGCCATTTTTGTGCCTGGCGCGGTGCGTAGTGGGAAAGGGTGGTTTTGAGGCTGAAGGCAGCAGGAAAGCCCGCAGCCCCCAGGTCTGTGGGGCTACGCAAGCGGTTCCCAAAGAGCTTTAGAACAAGGCATAGTTTTCCCTGCTGGCTCTTTGGGCGGGGGACCCATCTCCAGCCGTATGGCCATTTTTGTGCCTGGCGCGGCGCCAAGTGGGAAAGGTTGGTGTCGAGGCTGAAGGCAGCAGCAAAGCCCGCAGCCCCCAGGTCTGTGGGGCTACGCAAGCGGTTCCCAAAGAGCTTTAGAACAAGGCATAGTTTTCCCTGCTGGCTCTTTGGGCATGGGACCCATCTCCAGCCGTATGGCCATTTTTGTCCCTGGCCCGGCGCCAAGTGGGAAAGGGTGGCTTTGAGGCTGAAGGCAGCAGGAAAGCCCGCAGCCCCCAGGTCTGTGGGGCTACGCAAGCGGTTCCCAAAGAGCTTTAGAACAAGGCATAGTTTTCCCTGCTCGCTCTTTGGGCGGGGGACACATCTCCAGCCATATGGCCATTTTTGTGCCTGGCGAAGCCCCAAGTGCGAAAGGGTGGCTTTGAGGCTGAAGGCAGCAGGAAAGCCCGCAGCCCCCACGTGTGTGGGGCTACGCAAGCGGTTCCCAAAGAGCTTTAGAACAAGGCATAGTTTTCCCTGCTGGCTCTTTGGGCATGGGACCCATCTCCAGCCATAGGCCATTTTTGTGCTTGATAGGGCGCCAAGTGGGAAAGGGTGCTGTCGAGGCTGAAGGCAGCAGGAAAGCCCGCAGCCCCCAGGTCTGTGCGGCTACGCAAGCGGTTCCCAAAGAGCTTTAGAACAAGGCATAGTTTTCCCTGCTGGCTCTCTGGGCGGGGGACCCATCTCCAGCCGTATGGCCATTTTTGTGCCTGGCGCGGCGCCAAGTGGGAAAGGGTGGTGTCGAGGCTGAAGGCAGCAGGAAAGCCCGCAGCCCCCAGGTCTGTGCGGCTACGCAAGCGGTTCCCAAAGAGCTTTAGAACAAGGCATAGTTTTCCCTGCTGGCTCTTTGGGCGGGGGACCCATCTCCAGCCGTATGGCCATTTTTGTGCCTGGCACGGCGCCAAGTGGGAAAGGGTGGTGTCGAGGCTGAAGGCAGCAGCAAAGCCCGCAGCCCCCATGTCTGTAGGGCTACGCAAGCGGTTCCCAAAGAGCTTTAGAACAAGGCATAGTTTTCCCTGCTGGCTCTCTGGGCGGGGGACCCATCTCCAGCCATAGACCATTTTTGTGCCTAGCGCGGCGCCAAGTGGGAAAGGGTGGCTTTGAGGCTGAAGGCAGCAGCAAAGCCTGCAGGCCCCACGTCTGTGGGGCCACGCAAGCGGTTCCCAAAGAGCTTTAGAACAAGGCATAGTTTTCCTTGCTGGGTCTTTGGGCATGGGACCGCTCTCCAGCCATAGGCCATTTTTTTACCTGATGGAGTGCCAAGTGGGAAAGGGTGGCTTTGAGGCTGAAGGCAGCAGGAAAGCCTGCAGCCCCCAGGTCTGTGGGGCTACGCAAGCGGTTCCCAAAGAGCTTTAGAACAAGGCATAGTTTTCCTTGCTGGCTCTTTGGGCGGGGGACCCATCTCCAGCCGTATGGCCATTTTTGTGCCTGGCGCGGCGCCAAGTGGGAAAGGGTGGTGTCGAGGCTGAAGGCAGCAGGAAAGCCCGCAGCCCCCAGGTCTGTGGTGCTACGCAAGCGGTTCCCAAAGAGCTTTAGAACAAGGCATAGTTTTCCCTGCTTGTTCTTTGGGCGGGGGACCCATCTCCAGCCGTATGGCCATTTTTGTGCCTGGCGCGGCGCCAAGTGGGAAAGGGTGGTGTCGAGGCTGAAGGCAGCAGGAAAGCCCGCAGCCCCCAGGTCTGTGGGGCTACGCAAGTGGTTCCCAAAGAGCTTTAGAACAAGGCATAGTTTTCCCTGTTGGCTCTTTTGACAGGGGACACATCTCCAGCCGTATGGCCATTTTTGAGCCTGGCGCGGCGCCAAGTGGGAAAGGGTGGTGTCGAGGCTGAAGGCAGTAGGAAAGCCCGCAGCCCCCAGGTCTGTGGGGCTATGCAAGCGGTTCCCAAAGAGCTTTAGAACAAGGCATAGTTTTCCCTGCTGGCTCTTTGGGCGGGGGACCCATCTCCAGCCATATGGCCATTTTTGTGCCTGGCGCGGCGCCAAGTGGGAAAGGGTGGTTTTGAGGCTGAAGGCAGCAGCAAAGCCGGCAGCCCCCAGGTCTGTGGGGCTACGCAAGCGGTTCCCAAAGAGCTTTAGAACAAGGCATAGTTTTCCCTGCTGGCTCTTTGGGCATGGGACCCATCTCCAGCCATAGGCCATTTTTGTGCCTGGCGCGACGCCAAGTGGGAAAGGGTGTTGTCGAGGCTGAAGGCAGCAGCAAAGCCTGCAGGCCCCACGTCTGTGGGGCCACGCAAGCGGTTCCCAAAGAGCTTTAGAACAAGGCATAGTTTTCCTTGCTGGGTCTTTGGGCATGGGACCGATCTCCAGCCATAGGCCATTTTTTTGCCTGATGGAGTGCCAAGTGTGAAAGGGTGGTTTTGAGGCTGAAGGCAGCAGGAAAGCCCGCAGCCCCCAGGTCTTTGGGGCTACGCAAGCGGTTCCCAAAGAGCTTTAGAACAAGGCATAGTTTTCCCTGCTGGCTCTTTGGGCGGGGGACCCATCTCCAGCCGTATGGCCATTTTTGTGCCTGGCACGGCGCCAAGTGGGAAAGGGTGGTGTCGAGGCTGAAGGCAGCAGGAAAGCCCGCAGCCCCCATGTCTGTAGGGCTACGCAAGCGGTTCCCAAAGAGCTTTAGAACAAGGCATAGTTTTCCCTGCTGGCTCTCTGGGCGGGGGACCCATCTCCAGCCATAGACCATTTTTGTGCCTAGCGCGGCGCCAAGTGGGAAAGGGTGGCTTTGAGGCTGAAGGCAGCAGCAAAGCCTGCAGGCCCCACGTCTGTGGGGCCACGCAAGCGGTTCCCAAAGAGCTTTAGAACAAGGCATAGTTTTCCTTGCTGGGTCTTTGGGCATGGGACCGATCTCCAGCCATAGATCATTTTTTTACCTGATGGAGTGCCAAGTGGGAAAGGGTGGCTTTGAGGCTGAAGGCAGCAGGAAAGCCTGCAGCCCCCAGGTCTGTGGGGCTACGCAAGCGGTTCCCAAAGAGCTTTAGAACAAGGCATAGTTTTCCTTGCTGGCTCTTTGGGCATGGGCCCCATCTCCAGCCATAGGCCATTTTTGTGCCTGATGCGGCGCCAAGTGGGAAAGGGTGGCTTTGAGGCTGAAGGCAGCAGGAAAGCCCGCAGCCCCCAGGTCTGTGGGGCTACGCAAGCGGTTCCCAAAGAGCTTTAGAAGAAGGCATAGTTTTCCCTGCTGGCTCTTTGGACGGGGGACCCATTTCCAGCCGTATGGCCATTTTTGTGCCTGGCGCGGTGCGTAGTGGTAAAGGGTGGTTTTGACGCTGAAGGCAGCAGCAAAGCCCGCAGCCCCCAGGTCTGTGCGGCTACGCAAGCGGTTCCCAAAGAGCTTTAGAACAAGGCATAGTTTTCCCTGCTGGCTCTTTGGGCGGGGGACCCATCTCCAGCCGTATGGCCATTTTTGTGCCTGGCGCGACGCCAAGTGGGTAAGGGTGGTGTCGAGGCTGAAGGCAGCAGCAAAGCCCGCAGCCCCCAGGTCTGTGGGGCTACGCAAGCGGTTCCCAAAGAGCTTTAGAACAAGGCATAGTTTTCCCTGCTGGCTCTTTGGGCATGGGACCCATCTCCAGCCATAGGCCATTTTTGTGCCTGATAGGGCGCCAAGTGGGAAAGGGTGGCTTTGAGGCTGCAGGCAGCAGGAAAGCCTGCAGCCCCCAAGTCTCTGGGGCTACGCAAGCAGTTCCCAAAGAGCTTTAGAACAAGGCATAATTTTCCCTGCTGGCTCTCTGGGCGGGGGACCCATCTCCAGCCATAGGCCGTTTTTGTGCCTGGCGCGGCGCCAAGTGGGAAAGGGTGCTGTCGAGGCTGAAGGCAGCAGCAAAGCCTGCAGCCCCCAGGTCTGTGGGGCTATGCAAGCGGTTCCCAAAGAGCTTTAGAACAAGGCATAGTTTTCCCTGCTGGCTCTTTGGGCATGGGACCCATCTCCAGCCGTATGGCCATTTTTGTGCCTGGCACGGCGCCAAGTGGGAAAGGGTGGTGTCGAGGCTGAAGGCAGCAGGAAAGCCCGCAGCCCCCATGTCTGTAGGGCTACGCAAGCGGTTCCCAAAGAGCTTTAGAACAAGGCATAGTTTTCCCTGCTGGCTCTCTGGGCGGGGGACCCATCTCCAGCCATAGACCATTTTTGTGCCTAGCGCGGCGCCAAGTGGGAAAGGGTGGCTTTGAGGCTGAAGGCAGCAGCAAAGCCTGCAGGCCCCACGTCTGTGGGGCCACGCAAGCGGTTCCCAAAGAGCTTTAGAACAAGGCATAGTTTTCCTTGCTGGGTCTTTGGGCATGGGACCGATCTCCAGCCATAGGCCATTTTTTTACCTGATGGAGTGCCAAGTGGGAAAGGGTGGCTTTGAGGCTGAAGGCAGCAGGAAAGCCTGCAGCCCCCAGGTCTGTGGGGCTACGCAAGCGGTTCCCAAAGAGCTTTAGAACAAGGCATAGTTTTCCTTGCTGGCTCTTTGGGCGGGGGACCCATCTCCAGCCATAGGCCATTTTTGTGCCTGGCGCGACACCAAGTGGGAAAGGGTGGCTTTGAGGCTGAAGGCAGCAGGAAAGCCCGCAGCGCCAGGTCTGTGGGGCTACGCAAGCGGTTCCCAAAGAGCTTTAGAACAAGGCATAATTTTCCTTGCTGCTCTCTGGGCGGGGGACCCATCTCCAGCCGTATGGCCATTTTTGTGCCTGGCGCGGCGCCAAGTGGGAAAGGGTGGTGTCGAGGCTGAAGGCAGCAGGAAAGCCCGCAGCCCCCAGGTCTGTGGGGCTACGCAAGCGGTTCCCAAAGAGCTTTAGAACAAGGCATAATTTTCCTTGCTGGCTCTCTGGGCGGGGGACCCATCTCCAGCCGTATGGCCATTTTTGTGCCTGGCGCGGCGCCAAGTGGGAAAGGGTGGTGTCGAGGCTGAAGGCAGCAGGAAAGCCCGCAGCCCCCAGGTCTGTGGGGCTACGCAAGCGGTTCCCAAAGAGCTTTAGAACAAGGCATAGTTTTCCCTGCTGGCTCTTTGGGCGGGGGACCCATCTCCAGCCGTATGGCCATTTTTGTGCCTGGCGCGGTGCGTAGTGAGAAAGGGTGGTTTTGAGGCTGAAGGCAGCAGGAAAACCTGCAGCCCCCAGGTCTGTGCGGCCAAGCAAGCGGTTCCCAAAGAGCTTTAGAACAAGGCATAGTTTTCCCTGATGGCTCTTTGGGCATGGGACCCATCTCCAGCCATAGGCCATTTTTGTGCCTGATAGGGCGCCAAGTGGGAAAGGGTGGCTTTGAGGCTGAAGGCAGCAGGAAAGCCTGCAGCCCCCAGGTCTGTGGGGCTACGCAAGCGGTTCCCAAAGAGCTTTAGAAGAAGGCATAGTTTTCCCTGCTGGCTCTTTGGACGGGGGACCCATTTCCAGCCGTATGGCCATTTTTGTGCCTGGCGCGGTGCGTAGTGGTAAAGGGTGTTTTTGACGCTGAAGGCAGCAGCAAAGCCCGCAGCCCCCAGGTCTGTGCGGCTACGCAAGCGGTTCCCAAAGAGCTTTAGAACAAGGCATAGTTTTCCCTGCTGGCTCTTTGGGCGGGGGACCCATCTCCAGCCGTATGGCCATTTTTGTGCCTGGCGCGGCGCCAAGTGGGAAAGGGTGGTTTTGAGGCTGAAGGCAGCAGCAAAGCCTGCAGCCCCCAGGTCTGTGGGGCCAAGCAAGAGGTTCCCAAAGAGCTTTAGAACAAGGCATAGTTTTCCCTGCTGGCTCTTTGGGCATGGGACCCATCTCCAGCCATAGGCCATTTTTGTGCCTGGCGCGGCGCCAAGTGGGAAAGGGTGGCTTTGAGGCTGAAGGCAGCAGCAAAGCCTGCAGGCCCCAGGTCTGTGGGGCCACGCAAGCGGTTCCCAAAGAGCTTTAGAACAAGGCATAGTTTTCCTTGCTGGGTCTTTGGGCATGGGACCGATCTCCAGCCATAGGCCATTTTTTTGCCTGATGGAGTGCCAAGTGTGAAAGGGTGGCTTTGAGGCTGAAGGCAGCAGGAAAGCCTGCAGCCCCCAGGTCTGTGGGGCTACGCAAGCGGTTCCCAAAGAGCTTTAGAACAAGGCATAGTTTTCCTTGCTGGCTCTTTGGGCATGGGACCCATCTCCAGCCATAGGCCATTTTTGTGCCTGATGCGGCGCCAAGTGGGAAAGGGTGGCTTTGAGGCTGAAGGCAGCAGGAAAGCCCGCAGCCCCCAGGTCTGTGCGGCTACGCAAGCGGTTCCCAAAGAGCTTTAGAACAAGGCATAATTTTCCTTGCTGGCTCTCTGGGCGGGGGACCCATCTCCAGCCATAGACCATTTTTGTGCCTAGCGCGGCGCCAAGTGGGAAAGGGTGGCTTTGAGGCTGAAGGCAGCAGCAAAGCCTGCAGGCCCCACGTCTGTGGGGCCACGCAAGCGGTTCCCAAAGAGCTTTAGAACAAGGCATAGTTTTCCTTGCTGGGTCTTTGGGCATGGGACCGATCTCCAGCCATAGATCATTTTTTTACCTGATGGAGTGCCAAGTGGGAAAGGGTGGCTTTGAGGCTGAAGGCAGCAGGAAAGCCTGCAGCCCCCAGGTCTGTGGGGCTACGCAAGCGGTTCCCAAAGAGCTTTAGAACAAGGCATAGTTTTCCTTGCTGGCTCTTTGGGCATGGGCCCCATCTCCAGCCATAGGCCATTTTTGTGCCTGATGCGGCGCCAAGTGGGAAAGGGTGGCTTTGAGGCTGAAGGCAGCAGGAAAGCCCGCAGCCCCCAGGTCTGTGGGGCTACGCAAGCGGTTCCCAAAGAGCTTTAGAAGAAGGCATAGTTTTCCCTGCTGGCTCTTTGGACGGGGGACCCATTTCCAGCCGTATGGCCATTTTTGTGCCTGGCGCGGTGCGTAGTGGTAAAGGGTGGTTTTGACGCTGAAGGCAGCAGCAAAGCCCGCAGCCCCCAGGTCTGTGCGGCTACGCAAGCGGTTCCCAAAGAGCTTTAGAACAAGGCATAGTTTTCCCTGCTGGCTCTTTGGGCGGGGGACCCATCTCCAGCCGTATGGCCATTTTTGTGCCTGGCGCGGCGCCAAGTGGGTAAGGGTGGTGTCGAGGCTGAAGGCAGCAGCAAAGCCTGCAGCCCCCAGGTCTGTGGGGCCAAGCAAGCGGTTCCCAAAGAGCTTTAGAACAAGGCATAGTTTTCCCTGCTGGCTCTTTGGGCATGGGACCCATCTCCAGCCATAGGCCATTTTTGTGCCTGATAGGGCGCCAAGTGGGAAAGGGTGGCTTTGAGGCTGCAGGCAGCAGGAAAGCCTGCAGCCCCCAAGTCTCTGGGGCTACGCAAGCAGTTCCCAAAGAGCTTTAGAACAAGGCATAATTTTCCCTGCTGGCTCTCTGGGCGGGGGACCCATCTCCAGCCATAGGCCGTTTTTGTGCCTGGCGCGGCGCCAAGTGGGAAAGGGTGCTGTCGAGGCTGAAGGCAGCAGCAAAGCCTGCAGCCCCCAGGTCTGTGGGGCTATGCAAGCGGTTCCCAAAGAGCTTTAGAACAAGGCATAGTTTTCCCTGCTGGCTCTTTGGGCATGGGACCCATCTCCAGCCGTATGGCCATTTTTGTGCCTGGCACGGCGCCAAGTGGGAAAGGGTGGTGTCGAGGCTGAAGGCAGCAGGAAAGCCCGCAGCCCCCATGTCTGTAGGGCTACGCAAGCGGTTCCCAAAGAGCTTTAGAACAAGGCATAGTTTTCCCTGCTGGCTCTCTGGGCGGGGGACCCATCTCCAGCCATAGACCATTTTTGTGCCTAGCGCGGCGCCAAGTGGGAAAGGGTGGCTTTGAGGCTGAAGGCAGCAGCAAAGCCTGCAGGCCCCACGTCTGTGGGGCCACGCAAGCGGTTCCCAAAGAGCTTTAGAACAAGGCATAGTTTTCCTTGCTGGGTCTTTGGGCATGGGACCGATCTCCAGCCATAGGCCATTTTTTTACCTGATGGAGTGCCAAGTGGGAAAGGGTGGCTTTGAGGCTGAAGGCAGCAGGAAAGCCTGCAGCCCCCAGGTCTGTGGGGCTACGCAAGCGGTTCCCAAAGAGCTTTAGAACAAGGCATAGTTTTCCTTGCTGGCTCTTTGGGCGGGGGACCCATCTCCAGCCATAGGCCATTTTTGTGCCTGGCGCGACACCAAGTGGGAAAGGGTGGCTTTGAGGCTGAAGGCAGCAGGAAAGCCCGCAGCGCCAGGTCTGTGGGGCTACGCAAGCGGTTCCCAAAGAGCTTTAGAACAAGGCATAATTTTCCTTGCTGCTCTCTGGGCGGGGGACCCATCTCCAGCCGTATGGCCATTTTTGTGCCTGGCGCGGCGCCAAGTGGGAAAGGGTGGTGTCGAGGCTGAAGGCAGCAGGAAAGCCCGCAGCCCCCAGGTCTGTGGGGCTACGCAAGCGGTTCCCAAAGAGCTTTAGAACAAGGCATAATTTTCCTTGCTGGCTCTCTGGGCGGGGGACCCATCTCCAGCCGTATGGCCATTTTTGTGCCTGGCGCGGCGCCAAGTGGGAAAGGGTGGCTTTGAGGCTGAAGGCAGCAGGAAAGCCCGCAGCCCCCAGGTCTGTGGGGCTACGCAAGCGGTTCCCAAAGAGCTTTAGAACAAGGCATAGTTTTCCCTGCTGGCTCTTTGGGCGGGGGACCCATCTCCAGCCGTATGGCCATTTTTGTGCCTGGCGCGGTGCGTAGTGAGAAAGGGTGGTTTTGAGGCTGAAGGCAGCAGGAAAACCTGCAGCCCCCAGGTCTGTGCGGCCAAGCAAGCGGTTCCCAAAGAGCTTTAGAACAAGGCATAGTTTTCCCTGATGGCTCTTTGGGCATGGGACCCATCTCCAGCCATAGGCCATTTTTGTGCCTGATAGGGCGCCAAGTGGGAAAGGGTGGCTTTGAGGCTGAAGGCAGCAGGAAAGCCTGCAGCCCCCAGGTCTGTGGGGCTACGCAAGCGGTTCCCAAAGAGCTTTAGAAGAAGGCATAGTTTTCCCTGCTGGCTCTTTGGACGGGGGACCCATTTCCAGCCGTATGGCCATTTTTGTGCCTGGCGCGGTGCGTAGTGGTAAAGGGTGTTTTTGACGCTGAAGGCAGCAGCAAAGCCCGCAGCCCCCAGGTCTGTGCGGCTACGCAAGCGGTTCCCAAAGAGCTTTAGAACAAGGCATAGTTTTCCCTGCTGGCTCTTTGGGCGGGGGACCCATCTCCAGCCGTATGGCCATTTTTGTGCCTGGCGCGGCGCCAAGTGGGAAAGGGTGGTTTTGAGGCTGAAGGCAGCAGCAAAGCCTGCAGCCCCCAGGTCTGTGGGGCCAAGCAAGAGGTTCCCAAAGAGCTTTAGAACAAGGCATAGTTTTCCCTGCTGGCTCTTTGGGCATGGGACCCATCTCCAGCCATAGGCCATTTTTGTGCCTGGCGCGGCGCCAAGTGGGAAAGGGTGGCTTTGAGGCTGAAGGCAGCAGCAAAGCCTGCAGGCCCCAGGTCTGTGGGGCCACGCAAGCGGTTCCCAAAGAGCTTTAGAACAAGGCATAGTTTTCCTTGCTGGGTCTTTGGGCATGGGACCGATCTCCAGCCATAGGCCATTTTTTTGCCTGATGGAGTGCCAAGTGTGAAAGGGTGGCTTTGAGGCTGAAGGCAGCAGGAAAGCCTGCAGCCCCCAGGTCTGTGGGGCTACGCAAGCGGTTCCCAAAGAGCTTTAGAACAAGGCATAGTTTTCCTTGCTGGCTCTTTGGGCATGGGACCCATCTCCAGCCATAGGCCATTTTTGTGCCTGATGCGGCGCCAAGTGGGAAAGGGTGGCTTTGAGGCTGAAGGCAGCAGGAAAGCCCGCAGCCCCCAGGTCTGTGCGGCTACGCAAGCGGTTCCCAAAGAGCTTTAGAACAAGGCATAATTTTCCTTGCTGGCTCTCTGGGCGGGGGACCCATCTCCAGCCGTATGGCCATTTTTGTGCCTAGCGCGACGCCAAGTGGGAAAGGGTGGCTTTGAGGCTGAAGGCAGCAGCAAAGCCCGCAGCCCCCAGGTCTGTGGGGCTACGCAAGCGGTTCCCAAAGAGCTTTAGAACAATGCATAGTTTTCCCTGCTGGGTCTTTGGGCATGGGACCCATCTCCAGCCGTATGGCCATTTTTGTGTCTGGCGCGGCGCCAAGTGGGAAAGGGTGGTTTTGAGGCTGAAGGCAGCAGGAAAGCCCGCAGCCCCCAGGTCTTTGGGGCTACGCAAGCGGTTCCCAAAGAGCTTTAGAACAAGGCATAGTTTTCCCTGCTGGCTCTTTGGGCGGGGGACCCATCTCCAGCCGTATGGCCATTTTTGTGCCTGGCACGGCGCCAAGTGGGAAAGGGTGGTGTCGAGGCTGAAGGCAGCAGGAAAGCCCGCAGCCCCCATGTCTGTAGGGCTACGCAAGCGGTTCCCAAAGAGCTTTAGAACAAGGCATAGTTTTCCCTGCTGGCTCTCTGGGCGGGGGACCCATCTCCAGCCATAGACCATTTTTGTGCCTAGCGCGGCGCCAAGTGGGAAAGGGTGGCTTTGAGGCTGAAGGCAGCAGCAAAGCCTGCAGGCCCCACGTCTGTGGGGCCACGCAAGCGGTTCCCAAAGAGCTTTAGAACAAGGCATAGTTTTCCTTGCTGGGTCTTTGGGCATGGGACCGATCTCCAGCCATAGATCATTTTTTTACCTGATGGAGTGCCAAGTGGGAAAGGGTGGCTTTGAGGCTGAAGGCAGCAGGAAAGCCTGCAGCCCCCAGGTCTGTGGGGCTACGCAAGCGGTTCCCAAAGAGCTTTAGAACAAGGCATAGTTTTCCTTGCTGGCTCTTTGGGCATGGGCCCCATCTCCAGCCATAGGCCATTTTTGTGCCTGATGCGGCGCCAAGTGGGAAAGGGTGGCTTTGAGGCTGAAGGCAGCAGGAAAGCCCGCAGCCCCCAGGTCTGTGCGGCTACGCAAGCGGTTCCCAAAGAGCTTTAGAACAAGGCAAAATTTTCCTTGCTGTCTCTCTGGGCGGGGGACCCATCTCCAGCCGTATGGCCATTTTTGTGCCTAGCGCGACGCCAAGTGGGAAAGGGTGGCTTTGAGGCTGAAGGCAGCAGCAAAGCCTGCAGCCCCCAGGTCTGTGGGGCTACGCAAGCGGTTCCCAAAGAGCTTTAGAACAAGGCATAGTTTTCCCTGCTGGGTCTTTGGGCATGGGACCCATCTCCAGCCATAGGCCATTTTTGTGCCTGGCGCGACACCAAGTGGGAAAGGGTGGCTTTGAGGCTGAAGGCAGCAGGAAAGCCCGCAGCGCCAGGTCTGTGGGGCTACGCAAGCGGTTCCCAAAGAGCTTTAGAACAAGGCATAATTTTCCTTGCTGGCTCTCTGGGCGGGGGACCCATCTCCATCCGTATGGCCATTTTTGTGCCTGGCGCGGCGCCAAGTGGGAAAGGGTGGTGTCGAGGCTGAAGGCAGCAGGAAAGCCCGCAGCCCCCAGGTCTGTGGGGCTACGCAAGCGGTTCCCAAAGAGCTTTAGAACAAGGCATAGTTTTCCCTGCTGGCTCTTTGGGCGGGGGACCCATTTCCAGCCGTATGGCCATTTTTGTGCCTGGCGCGGTGCGTAGTGGGAAAGGGTGGTTTTGAGGCTGAAGGCAGCAGGAAAGACTGCAGCCCCCAGGTCTGTGGGGCCAAGCAAGCGGTTCCCAAAGAGCTTTTGAACAAGGCATAGTTTTCCCTGATGGCTCTTTGGGCATGGGACCCATCTCCAGCCATAGGCCATTTTTGTGCCTGATAGGGCGCCAAGTGGGAAAGGGTGGCTTTGAGGCTGAAGGCAGCAGGAAAGCCTGCAGCCCCCAGGTCTGTGGGGCTACGCAAGCGGTTCCCAAAGAGCTTTAGAAGAAGGCATAGTTTTCCCTGCTGGCTCTTTGGACGGGGGACCCATTTCCAGCCGTATGGCCATTTTTGTGCCTGGCGCGGTGCGTAGTGGTAAAGGGTGGTTTTGACGCTGAAGGCAGCAGGAAAGCCCGCAGCCCCCAGGTCTGTGGGGCCAAGCAAGCGGTTCCCAAAGAGCTTTAGAACAAGGCATAGTTTTCCCTGCTGGCTCTTTGGGCGGGGGACCCATCTCCAGCCGTATGGCCATTTTTGTGCCTGGCGCGGCGCCAAGTGGGAAAGGGTGGTGTCGAGGCTGAAGGCAGCAGCAAAGCCTGCAGCCCCCAGGTCTGTGGGGCCAAGCAAGCGGTTCCCAAAGAGCTTTAGAACAAGGCATAGTTTTCCCTGATGGCTCTTTGGGCATGGGACCCATCTCCAGCCATAGGCCATTTTTGTGCCTGGCGCGGCGCCAAGTGGGAAAGGGTGGCTTTGAGGCTGAAGGCAGCAGCAAAGCCTGCAGGCCCCACGTCTGTGGGGCCACGCAAGCGGTTCCCAAAGAGCTTTAGAACAAGGCATAGTTTTCCTTGCTGGGTCTTTGGGCATGGGACCGATCTCCAGCCATAGGCCATTTTTTTGCCTGATGGAGTGCCAAGTGGGAAAGGGTGGCTTTGAGGCTGAAGGCAGCAGGAAAGCCTGCAGCCCCCAGGTCTGTGGGGCTACGCAAGCGGTTCCCAAAGAGCTTTAGAACAAGGCATAGTTTTCCTTGCTGGCTCTTTGGGCATGGGACCCATCTCCAGCCATAGGCCATTTTTGTGCCTGATGCGGCGCCAAGTGGGAAAGGGTGGCTTTGAGGCTGAAGGCAGCAGGAAAGCCCGCAGCCCCCAGGTCTGTGGGGCTACTCAAGCGGTTCCCAAAGAGCTTTAGAACAAGGCATAGTTTTCCCTGCTGGGTCTTTGGGCATGGGACCCATCTCCAGCCATAGGCCATTTTTGTGCCTGGCGCGACGCCAAGTGGGAAAGGGTGGCTTTGAGGCTGAAGGCAGCAGGAAAGCCCGCAGCCCCCAGGTCTGTGGGGCTACGCAAGCGGTTCCCAAAGAGCTTTAGAACAAGGCATAATTTTCCTTGCTGGCTCTCTGGGCGGGGGACCCATCTCCAGCCGTATGGCCATTTTTGTGCCTGGCGCGGCGCCAAGTGGGAAAGGGTGGTGTCGAGGCTGAAGGCAGCAGGAAAGCCCGCAGCCCCCAGGTCTGTGGGGCTACACAAGCGGTTCCCAAAGAGCTTTAGAACAAGGCATAGTTTTCCCTGCTGGCTCTTTGGGCGGGGGACCCATCTCCAGCCGTATGGCCATTTTTGTGCCTGGCGCGGCGCCAAGTGGGAAAGGGTGGTTTTGAGGCTGAAGGCAGCAGCAAAGCCTGCAGCCCCCAGGTCTGTGGGGCCAAGCAAGCGGTTCCCAAAGAGCTTTAGAACAAGGCATAGTTTTCCCTGCTGGCTCTTTGGGCATGGGACCCATCTCCAGCCATAGGCCATTTTTGTGCCTGGCGCGGCGCCAAGTGGGAAAGGGTGGCTTTGAGGCTGAAGGCAGCAGGAAAGCCTGCAGCCCCCAAGTCTCTGGGGCTACGCAAGCAGTTCCCAAAGAGCTTTAGAACAAGGCATAATTTTCCCTGCTGGCTCTCTGGGCGGGGGACCCATCTCCAGCCATAGGCCGTTTTTGTGCCTGGCGCGGCGCCAAGTGGGAAAGGGTGCTGTCGAGGCTGAAGGCAGCAGCAAAGCCTGCAGCCCCCAGGTCTGTGGGGCTATGCAAGCGGTTCCCAAAGAGCTTTAGAACAAGGCATAGTTTTCCCTGCTGGCTCTTTGGGCGGGGGACCCATCTCCAGTCGTATGGCTATTTTTATGCCTGGCGCGGTGCGTAGTGGGAAAGGGTTGTTTTGAGGCTGAAGGCAGCAGCAAAGCATGCAGGCCCCACGTCTGTGGGGCCACGCAAGCGGTTCCCAAAGAGCTTTAGAACAAGGCATAGTTTTCCTTGCTGGGTCTTTGGGCATGGGACCGATCTCCAGCCATAGGCCATTTTTTTACCTGATGGAGTGCCAAGTGGGAAAGGGTGGCTTTGAGGCTGAAGGCAGCAGGAAAGCCTGCAGCCCCCAGGTCTGTGGGGCTACGCAAGCGGTTCCCAAAGAGCTTTAGAACAAGGCATAGTTTTCCTTGCTGGCTCTTTGGGCATGGGCCCCATCTCCAGCCATAGGCCATTTTTGTGCCTGATGCGGCGCCAAGTGGGAAAGGGTGGCTTTGAGGCTGAAGGCAGCAGGAAAGCCCGCAGCCCCCAGGTCTGTGGGGCTACGCAAGCGGTTCCCAAAGAGCTTTAGAACAAGGCATAGTTTTCCCTGCTGGGTCTTTGGGCATGGGACCCATCTCCAGCCATAGGCCATTTTTGTGCCTGGCGCGACGCCAAGTGGGAAAGGGTGGCTTTGAGGCTGAAGGCAGCAGGAAAGCCCGCAGCCCCCAGGTCTGTGGGGCTACGCAAGCGGTTCCCAAAGAGCTTTAGAACAAGGCATAATTTTCCTTGCTGGCTCTCTGGGCGGGGGACCCATCTCCAGCCGTATGGCCATTTTTGTGCCTGGCGCGGCGCCCAGTGGGAAAGGGTGGTGTCGAGGCTGAAGGCAGCAGGAAAGCCCGCAGCCCCCAGGTCTGTGGGGCTACACAAGCGGTTCCCAAAGAGCTTTAGAACAAGGCATAGTTTTCCCTGCTGGCTCTTTGGGCGGGGGACCCATCTCCAGCCGTATGGCCATTTTTGTGCCTGGCGCGGCGCCAAGTGGGAAAGGGTGGTTTTGAGGCTGAAGGCAGCAGGAAAGCCTGCAGCCCCCAGGTCTGTGGGGCTACGCAAGCGGTTCCCAAAGAGCTTTAGAAGAAGGCATAGTTTTCCCTGCTGGCTCTTTGGACGGGGGACCCATTTCCAGCCGTATGGCCATTTTTCTGCCTGGCGCGGTGCGTAGTGGTAAAGGGTGGTTTTGACGCTGAAGGCAGCAGGAAAGCCCGCAGCCCCCAGGTCTGTGCGGCTACGCAAGCGGTTCCCAAAGAGCTTTAGAACAAGGCATAGTTTTCCCTGCTGGCTCTTTGGGCGGGGGACCCATCTCCAGCCGTATGGCCATTTATGTGCCTGGCGCGGCGCCAAGTGGGAAAGGGTGGTTTTGAGGCTGAAGGCAGCAGCAAAGCCTGCAGCCCCCAGGTCTGTGGGGCCAAGCAAGCGGTTCCCAAAGAGCTTTAGAACAAGGCATAGTTTTCCCTGCTGGCTCTTTGGGCATGGGACCCATCTCCAGCCATAGGCCATTTTTGTGCCTGGCGCGGCGCCAAGTGGGAAAGGGTGGCTTTGAGGCTGAAGGCAGCAGGAAAGCCTGCAGCCCCCAAGTCTCTGGGGCTACGCAAGCAGTTCCCAAAGAGCTTTAGAACAAGGCATAATTTTCCCTGCTGGCTCTCTGGGCGGGGGACCCATCTCCAGCCATAGGCCGTTTTTGTGCCTGGCGCGGCGCCAAGTGGGAAAGGGTGCTGTCGAGGCTGAAGGCAGCAGCAAAGCCTGCAGCCCCCAGGTCTGTGGGGCTATGCAAGCGGTTCCCAAAGAGCTTTAGAACAAGGCATAGTTTTCCCTGCTGGCTCTTTGGGCGGGGGACCCATCTCCAGTCGTATGGCTATTTTTATGCCTGGCGCGGTGCGTAGTGGGAAAGGGTTGTTTTGAGGCTGAAGGCAGCAGCAAAGCCTGCAGGCCCCACGTCTGTGGGGCCACGCAAGCGGTTCCCAAAGAGCTTTAGAACAAGGCATAGTTTTCCTTGCTGGGTCTTTGGGCATGGGACCGATCTCCAGCCATAGGCCATTTTTTTACCTGATGGAGTGCCAAGTGGGAAAGGGTGGCTTTGAGGCTGAAGGCAGCAGGAAAGCCTGCAGCCCCCAGGTCTGTGGGGCTACGCAAGCGGTTCCCAAAGAGCTTTAGAACAAGGCATAGTTTTCCTTGCTGGCTCTTTGGGCATGGGACCCATCTCCAGCCATAGGCCATTTTTGTGCCTGATGCGGCGCCAAGTGGGAAAGGGTGGCTTTGAGGCTGAAGGCAGCAGGAAAGCCCGCAGCCCCCAGGTCTGTGCGGCTACGCAAGCGGTTCCCAAAGAGCTTTAGAACAAGGCAAAATTTTCCTTGCTGGCTCTCTGGGCGGGGGACCCATCTCCAGCCGTATGGCCATTTTTGTGCCTAGCGCGACGCCAAGTGGGAAAGGGTGGCTTTGAGGCTGAAGGCAGCAGCAAAGCCTGCAGCCCCCAGGTCTGTGGGGCTACGCAAGCGGTTCCCAAAGAGCTTTAGAACAAGGCATAGTTTTCCCTGCTGGGTCTTTGGGCATGGGACCCATCTCCAGCCATAGGCCATTTTTGTGCCTGGCGCGACACCAAGTGGGAAAGGGTGGCTTTGAGGCTGAAGGCAGCAGGAAAGCCCGCAGCGCCAGGTCTGTGGGGCTACGCAAGCGGTTCCCAAAGAGCTTTAGAACAAGGCATAATTTTCCTTGCTGGCTCTCTGGGCGGGGGACCCATCTCCAGCCGTATGGCCATTTTTGTGCCTGGCGCGGCGCCAAGTGGGAAAGGGTGGTGTCGAGGCTGAAGGCAGCAGGAAAGCCCGCAGCCCCCAGGTCTGTGGGGCTACGCAAGCGGTTCCCAAAGAGCTTTAGAACAAGGCATAGTTTTCCCTGCTGGCTCTTTGGGCGGGGGACCCATCTCCAGCCGTATGGCCATTTTTGTGCCTGGCGTGGCGCCAAGTGGGAAAGGGTGGTGTCGAGGCTGAAGGCAGCAGGAAAGCCTGCAGCCCCCAGGTCTGTGGGGCCAAGCAAGCGGTTCCCAAAGAGCTTTAGAACAAGGCATAGTTTTCCCTGATGGCTCTTTGGGCATGGGACCCATCTCCAGCCATAGGCCATTTTTGTGCCTGATAGGGCGCCAAGTGGGAAAGGGTGGCTTTGAGGCTGAAGGCAGCAGGAAAGCCTGCAGCCCCCAGGTCTGTGGGGCTACGCAAGCGGTTCCCAAAGAGCTTTAGAAGAAGGCATAGTTTTCCCTGCTGGCTCTTTGGACGGGGGACCCATTTCCAGCCGTATGGCCATTTTTGTGCCTGGCGCGGTGCGTAGTGGTAAAGGGTGGTTTTGACGCTGAAGACAGCAGGAAAGCCCGCAGCCCCCAGGTCTGTGCGGCTACGCAAGCGGTTCCCAAAGAGCTTTAGAACAAGGCATAGTTTTCCCTGCTGGCTCTTTGGGCGGGGGACCCATCTCCAGCCGTATGGCCATTTTTGTGCCTGGCGCGGCGCCAAGTGGGAAAGGGTGGTTTTGAGGCTGAAGGCAGCAGCAAAGCCTGCAGCCCCCAGGTCTGTGGGGCCAAGCAAGCGGTTCCCAAAGAGCTTTAGAACAAGGCATAGTTTTCCCTGCTGGCTCTTTGGGCATGGGACCCATCTCCAGCCATAGGCCATTTTTGTGCCTGGCGCGGCGCCAAGTGGGAAAGGGTGGCTTTGAGGCTGAAGGCAGCAGCAAAGCCTGCAGGCCCCACGTCTGTGGGGCCAAGCAAGCGGTTCCCAAAGAGCTTTAGAACAAGGCATAGTTTTCCTTGCTGGCTCTTTGGGCATGGGACCCATCTCCAGCCATAGGCCATTTTTGTGCCTGATGCGGCGCCAAGTGGGAAAGGGTGGCTTTGAGGCTGAAGGCAGCAGGAAAGCCTGCAGCCCCCAGGTCTGTGGGGCTACGCAAGCGGTTCCCAAAGAGCTTTAGAACAAGGCATAGTTTTCCTTGCTGGCTCTTTGGGCATGGGACCCATCTCCACCCATAGGCCATTTTTGTGCCTGATGCGGCGCCAAGTGGGAAAGGGTGGCTTTGAGGCTGAAGGCAGCAGGAAAGCCTGCAGCCCCCAGGTCTGAGGGGCTACGCAAGCGGTTCCCAAAGAGCTTTAGAACAAGGCATAGTTTTCCCTGCTGGGTCTTTGGGCATGGGACCCATCTCCAGCCATATGCCATTTTTGTGCCTGGCGCGACGCCAAGTGGGAAAGGGTGGCTTTGAGGCTGAAGGCAGCAGGAAAGCCCGCAGCCCCCAGGTCTGTGGGGCTACGCAAGCGGTTCCCAAAGAGCTTTAGAACAAGGCATAATTTTCCTTGCTGGCTCTCTGGGCGGGGGACCCATCTCCAGCCGTATGGCCATTTTTGTGCCTGGCGCGGCGCCAAGTGGGAAAGGGTGGTGTCGAGGCTGAAGGCAGCAGGAAAGCCCGCAGCCCCCAGGTCTGTGGGGCTACACAAGCGGTTCCCAAAGAGCTTTAGAACAAGGCATAGTTTTCCCTGCTGGCTCTTTGGGCGGGGGACCCATCTCCAGCCGTATGGCCATTTTTGTGCCTGGCGCGGCGCCAAGTGGGAAAGGGTGGTTTTGAGGCTGAAGGCAGCAGGAAAGCCTGCAGCCCCCAGGTCTGTGGGGCTACGCAAGCGGATCCCAAAGAGCTTTAGAAGAAGGCATAGTTTTCCCTGCTGGCTCTTTGGACGGGGGACCCATTTCCAGCCGTATGGCCATTTTTCTGCCTGGCGCGGTGCGTAGTGGTAAAGGGTGGTTTTGACGCTGAAGGCAGCAGGAAAGCCCGCAGCCCCCAGGTCTGTGCGGCTACGCAAGCGGTTCCCAAAGAGCTTTAGAACAAGGCATAGTTTTCCCTGCTGGCCCTTTGGGCGGGGGACCCATCTCCAGCCGTATGGCCATTTATGTGCCTGGCGCGGCGCCAAGTGGGAAAGGGTGGTTTTGAGGCTGAAGGCAGCAGCAAAGCCTGCAGGCCCCAGGTCTGTGGGGCCAAGCAAGCGGTTCCCAAAGAGCTTTAGAACAAGGCATAGTTTTCCCTGCTGGCTCTTTGGGCATGGGACCCATCTCCAGCCATAGGCCATTTTTGTGCCTGGCGCGGCGCCAAGTGGGAAAGGGTGGCTTTGAGGCTGAAGGCAGCAGGAAAGCATGCAGCCCCCAAGTCTCTGGGGCTACGCAAGCAGTTCCCAAAGAGCTTTAGAACAAGGCATAATTTTCCCTGCTGGCTCTCTGGGCGGGGGACCCATCTCCAGCCATAGGCCGTTTTTGTGCCTGGCGCGGCGCCAAGTGGGAAAGGGTGCTGTCGAGGCTGAAGGCAGCAGCAAAGCCTGCAGCCCCCAGGTCTGTGGGGCTATGCAAGCGGTTCCCAAAGAGCTTTAGAACAAGGCATAGTTTTCCCTGCTGGCTCTTTGGGCGGGGGACCCATCTCCAGTCGTATGGCTATTTTTATGCCTGGCGCGGTGCGTAGTGGGAAAGGGTGGTTTTGAGGCTGAAGGCAGCAGGAAAGCCCGCAGCCCCCAGGTCTTTGGGGCTACGCAAGCGGTTCCCAAAGAGCTTTAGAACAAGGCATAGTTTTCCCTGCTGGCTCTTTGGGCGGGGGACCCATCTCCAGCCGTATGGCCATTTTTGTGCCTGGCACGGCGCCAAGTGGGAAAGGGTGGTGTCGAGGCTGAAGGCAGCAGGAAAGCCCGCAGCCCCCATGTCTGTAGGGCTACGCAAGCGGTTCCCAAAGAGCTTTAGAACAAGGCATAGTTTTCCCTGCTGGCTCTCTGGGCGGGGGACCCATCTCCAGCCATAGACCATTTTTGTGCCTAGCGCGGCGCCAAGTGGGAAAGGGTGGCTTTGAGGGTGAAGGCAGCAGCAAAGCCTGCAGGCCCCACGTCTGTGGGGCCACGCAAGCGGTTCCCAAAGAGCTTTAGAACAAGGCATAGTTTTCCTTGCTGGGTCTTTGGGCATGGGACCGATCTCCAGCCATAGGCCATTTTTTTACCTGATGGAGTGCCAAGTGGGAAAGGGTGGCTTTGAGGCTGAAGGCAGCAGGAAAGCCTGCAGCCCCCAGGTCTGTGGGGCTACGCAAGCGGTTCCCAAAGAGCTTTAGAACAAGGCATAGTTTTCCTTGCTGGCTCTTTGGGCATGGGCCCCATCTCCAGCCATAGGCCATTTTTGTGCCTGATGCGGCGCCAAGTGGGAAAGGGTGGCTTTGAGGCTGAAGGCAGCAGGAAAGCCCGCAGCCCCCAGGTCTGTGCGGCTACGCAAGCGGTTCCCAAAGAGCTTTAGAACAAGGCAAAATTTTCCTTGCTGGCTCTCTGGGCGGGGGACCCATCTCCAGCCGTATGGCCATTTTTGTGCCTAGCGCGACGCCAAGTGGGAAAGGGTGGCTTTGAGGCTGAAGGCAGCAGCAAAGCCTGCAGCCCCCAGGTCTGTGGGGCTACGCAAGCGGTTCCCAAAGAGCTTTAGAACAAGGCATAGTTTTCCCTGCTGGGTCTTTGGGCATGGGACCCATCTCCAGCCATAGGCCATTTTTGTGCCTGGCGCGACACCAAGTGGGAAAGGGTGGCTTTGAGGCTGAAGGCAGCAGGAAAGCCCGCAGCGCCAGGTCTGTGGGGCTACGCAAGCGGTTCCCAAAGAGCTTTAGAACAAGGCATAATTTTCCTTGCTGGCTCTCTGGGCGGGGGACCCATCTCCAGCCGTATGGCCATTTTTGTGCCTGGCGCGGCGCCAAGTGGGAAAGGGTGGTGTCGAGGCTGAAGGCAGCAGGAAAGCCCGCAGCCCCCAGGTCTGTGGGGCTACGCAAGCGGTTCCCAAAGAGCTTTAGAACAAGGCATAGTTTTCCCTGCTGGCTCTTTGGGCGGGGGACCCATCTCCAGCCGTATGGCCATTTTTGTGCCTGGCGCGGTGCGTAGTGGGAAAGGGTGGTTTTGAGGCTGAAGGCAGCAGGAAAACCTGCAGCCCCCAGGTCTGTGGGGCCAAGCAAGCGGTTCCCAAAGAGCTTTAGAACAAGGCATAGTTTTCCCTGATGGCTCTTTGGGCATGGGACCCATCTCCAGCCATAGGCCATTTTTGTGCTTGGCGCGGCGCCAAGTGGGAAAGGGTGGCTTTGAGGCTGAAGACAGCAGGAAAGCCTGCAGCCCCCAGGTCTGTGGGGCTACGCAAGCGGTTCCCAAAGAGCTTTAGAAGAAGGCATAGTTTTCCCTGCTGGCTCTTTGGACGGGGGACCCATTTCCAGCCGTATGGCCATTTTTGTGCCTGGCGCGGCGCCAAGTGGGAAAGGGTGGTTTTGAGGCTGAAGGCAGCAGGAAAGCCTGCAGCCCCCAGGTCTGTGGGGCCAAGCAAGCGGTTCCCAAAGAGCTTTAGAACAAGGCATAGTTTTCCCTGCTGGCTCTTTGGGCATGGGACCCATCTCCAGCCATAGGCCATTTCTGTGCCTGGCGCGGCGCCAAGTGGGAAAGGGTGGCTTTGAGGCTGAAGGCAGCAGCAAAGCCTGCAGGCCCCACGTCTGTGGGGCCACGCAAGCGGTTCCCAAAGAGCTTTAGAACAAGGCATAGTTTTCCTTGCTGGGTCTTTGGGCATGGGACCGATCTCCAGCCATAGGCCATTTTTTTGCCTGATGGAGTGCCAAGTGGGAAAGGGTGGCTTTGAGGCTGAAGGCAGCAGGAAAGCCTGCAGCCCCCAGGTCTGTGGGGCTACGCAAGCGGTTCCCAAAGAGCTTTAGAACAAGGCATAGTTTTCCTTGCTGGCTCTTTGGGCATGGGACCCATCTCCACCCATAGGCCATTTTTGTGCCTGATGCGGCGCCAAGTGGGAAAGGGTGGCTTTGAGGCTGAAGGCAGCAGGAAAGCCCGCAGCCCCCAGGTCTGTGCGGCTACGCAAGCGGTTCCCAAAGAGCTTTAGAACAAGGCATAATTTTCCTTGCTGGCTCTCTGGGCGGGGGACCCATCTCCAGCCGTATGGCCATTTTTGTGCCTAGCGCGACGCCAAGTGGGAAAGGGTGGCTTTGAGGCTGAAGGCAGCAGCAAAGCCCGCAGCCCCCAGGTCTGTGGGGCTACGCAAGCGGTTCCCAAAGAGCTTTAGAACAAGGCATAGTTTTCCCTGCTGGGTCTTTGGGCATGGGACCCATCTCCAGCCGTATGGCCATTTTTGTGCCTGGCGCGGCGCCAAGTGGGAAAGGGTGGTTTTGAGGCTGAAGGCAGCAGGAAAGCCCGCAGCCCCCAGGTCTGTGCGGCTACGCAAGCGGTTCCCAAAGAGCTTTAGAACAAGGCATAGTTTTCCCTGCTGGCTCTTTGGGCGGGGGACCCATCTCCAGCCGTATGGCCATTTTTGTGCCTGGCGCGGCGCCAAGTGGGAAAGGGTGGTTTTGAGGCTGAAGGCAGCAGCAAAGCCTGCAGCCCCCAGGTCTGTGGGGCCAAGCAAGTGGTTCCCAAAGAGCTTTAGAACAAGGCATAGTTTTCCCTGCTGGCTCTTTGGGCATGGGACCCATCTCCAGCCATAGGCCATTTTTGTGCCTGGCGCGGCGCCAAGTGGGAAAGGGTGGCTTTGAGGCTGAAGGCAGCAGGAAAGCCTGCAGCCCCCAAGTCTCTGGGGCTACGCAAGCAGTTCCCAAAGAGCTTTAGAACAAGGCATAATTTTCCCTGCTGGCTCTCTGGGCGGGGGACCCATCTCCAGCCATAGGCCGTTTTTGTGCCTGGCGCGGCGCCAAGTGGGAAAGGGTGCTGTCGAGGCTGAAGGCAGCAGCAAAGCCTGCAGCCCCCAGGTCTGTGGGGCTATGCAAGCGGTTCCCAAAGAGCTTTAGAACAAGGCATAGTTTTCCCTGCTGGCTCTTTGGGCGGGGGACCCATCTCCAGTCGTATGGCTATTTTTATGCCTGGCGCGGTGCGTAGTGGGAAAGGGTGGTTTTGAGGCTGAAGGCAGCAGGAAAGCCCGCAGCCCCCAGGTCTTTGGGGCTACGCAAGCGGTTCCCAAAGAGCTTTAGAACAAGGCATAGTTTTCCCTGCTGGCTCTTTGGGCGGGGGACCCATCTCCAGCCGTATGGCCATTTTTGTGCCTGGCACGGCGCCAAGTGGGAAAGGGTGGTGTCGAGGCTGAAGGCAGCAGGAAAGCCCGCAGCCCCCATGTCTGTAGGGCTACGCAAGCGGTTCCCAAAGAGCTTTAGAACAAGGCATAGTTTTCCCTGCTGGCTCTCTGGGCGGGGGACCCATCTCCAGCCATAGACCATTTTTGTGCCTAGCGCGGCGCCAAGTGGGAAAGGGTGGCGTTGAGGCTGAAGGCAGCAGCAAAGCCTGCAGGCCCCACGTCTCTGGGGCCACGCAGGCGGTTCCCAAAGAGCTTTAGAACAAGGCATAGTTTTCCTTGCTGGCTCTTTGGGCATGGGACCCATCTCCAGCCATAGGCCATTTTTTTACCTGATGGAGTGCCAAGTGGGAAAGGGTGGCTTTGAGGCTGAAGGCAGCAGGAAAGCCTGCAGCCCCCAGGTCTGTGGGGCTACGCAAGCGGTTCCCAAAGAGCTTTAGAACAAGGCATAGTTTTCCTTGCTGGGTCTTTGGGCATGGGCCCCATCTCCAGCCATAGGCCATTTTTGTGCCTGATGCGGCGCCAAGTGGGAAAGGGTGGCTTTGAGGCTGAAGGCAGCAGGAAAGCCCGCAGCCCCCAGGTCTGTGCGGCTACGCAAGCGGTTCCCAAAGAGCTTTAGAACAAGGCAAAATTTTCCTTGCTGGCTCTCTGGGCGGGGGACCCATCTCCAGCCGTATGGCCATTTTTGTGCCTAGCGCGACGCCAAGTGGGAAAGGGTGGCTTTGAGGCTGAAGGCAGCAGCAAAGCCTGCAGCCCCCAGGTCTGTGGGGCTACGCAAGCGGTTCCCAAAGAGCTTTAGAACAAGGCATAGTTTTCCCTGCTGGGTCTTTGGGCATGGGACCCATCTCCAGCCATAGGCCATTTTTGTGCCTGGCGCGACACCAAGTGGGAAAGGGTGGCTTTGAGGCTGAAGGCAGCAGGAAAGCCCGCAGCGCCAGGTCTGTGGGGCTACGCAAGCGGTTCCCAAAGAGCTTTAGAACAAGGCATAATTTTCCTTGCTGGCTCTCTGGGCGGGGGACCCATCTCCAGCCGTATGGCAATTTTTGTGCCTGGCGCGGCGCCAAGTGGGAAACGGTGGTGTCGAGGCTGAAGGCAGCAGGAAAGCCCGCAGCCCCCAGGTCTGTGGGGCTACGCAAGCGGTTCCCAAAGAGCTTTAGAACAAGGCATAGTTTTCCCTGCTGGCTCTTTGGGCGGGGGACCCATCTAAAGCCGTATGGCCATTTTTGTGCCTGGCGCGGTGCGTAGTGGGAAAGGGTGGTTTTGAGGCTGAAGGCAGCAGGAAAGCCTGCAGCCCCCAGGTCTGTGGGGCCAAGCAAGCGGTTCCCAAAGAGCTTTAGAACAAGGCATAGTTTTCCCTGATGGCTCTTTGGGCATGGGACCCATCTCCAGCCATAGGCCATTTTTGTGCCTGATAGGGCGCCAAGTGGGAAAGGGTGGCTTTGAGGCTGAAGGCAGCAGGAAAGCCTGCAGCCCCCAGGTCTGTGGGGCTACGCAAGCGGTTCCCAAAGATCTTTAGAAGAAGGCATAGTTTTCCCTGCTGGCTCTTTGGACGGGGGACCCATTTCCAGCCGTATGGCCATTTTTGTGCCTGGCGCGGTGCGTAGTGGTAAAGGGTGGTTTTGACGCTGAAGGCAGCAGGAAAGCCCGCAGCCCCCAGGTCTGTGCGGCTACGCAAGCGGTTCCCAAAGAGCTTTAGAACAAGGCATAGTTTTCCCTGCTGGCTCTTTGGGCGGGGGACCCATCTCCAGCCGTATGGCCATTTTTGTGCCTGGCGCGGCGCCAAGTGGGAAAGGGTGGCTTTGAGGCTGAGGGCAGCAGCAAAGCCTGCAGCCCCCAGGTCTGTGGGGCCAAGCAAGCGGTTCCCAAAGAGCTTTAGAACAAGGCATAGTTTTCCCTGCTGGCTCTTTGGGCATGGGACCCATCTCCAGCCATAGGCCATTTTTGTGCCTGGCGCGGCGCCAAGTGGGAAAGGGTGGCTTTGAGGCTGAAGGCAGCAGCAAAGCCTGCAGGCCCCACGTCTGTGGGGCCACGCAAGCGGTTCCCAAAGAGCTTTAGAACAAGGCATAGTTTTCCTTGCTGGGTCTTTGGGCATGGGACCGATCTCCAGCCATAGATCATTTTTTTACCTGATGGAGTGCCAAGTGGGAAAGGGTGGCTTTGAGGCTGAAGGCAGCAGGAAAGCCTGCAGCCCCCAGGTCTGTGGGGCTACGCAAGCGGTTCCCAAAGAGCTTTAGAACAAGGCATAGTTTTCCTTGCTGGCTCTTTGGGCATGGGACCCATCTCCAGCCATAGGCCATTTTTGTGCCTGATGCGGCGCCAAGTGGGAAAGGGTGGCTTTGAGGCTGAAGGCAGCAGGAAAGCCCGCAGCCCCCAGGTCTGTGCGGCTACGCAAGCGGTTCCCAAAGAGCTTTAGAACAAGGCATAATTTTCCTTGCTGGCTCTCTGGGCGGGGGACCCATCTCCAGCCGTATGGCCATTTTTGTGCCTAGCGCGACGCCAAGTGGGAAAGGGTGTCTTTGAGGCTGAAGGCAGCAGCAAAGCCCGCAGCCCCCAGGTCTGTGGGGCTACGCAAGCGGTTCCCAAAGAGCTTTAGAACAAGGCATAATTTTCCTTGCTGGCTCTCTGGGCGGGGGACCCATCTCCAGCCGTATGGCCATTTTTGTGCCTGGCGCGGCGCCAAGTGGGAAAGGGTGGTGTCGAGGCTGAAGGCAGCAGGAAAGCCCGCAGCCCCCAGGTCTGTGGGGCTACACAAGCGGTTCCCAAAGAGCTTTAGAACAAGGCATAGTTTTCCCTGCTGGCTCTTTGGGCGGGGGACCCATCTCCAGCCGTATGGCCATTTTTGTGCCTGGCGCGGCGCCAAGTGGGAAAGGGTGGTTTTGAGGCTGAAGGCAGCAGGAAAGCCCGCAGCCCCCAGGTCTGTGGGGCTACGCAAGCGGTTCCCAAAGAGCTTTAGAACAAGGCATAGTTTTCCCTGCTGGCTCTTTGGGCGGGGGACCCATCTCCAGCCGTATGGCCATTTTTGTGCCTGGCCCGGCGCCAAGCGGGAAACGGTGGCTTTGAGGCTGAAGGCAGCAGGAAAGCCCGCAGCGCCAGGTCTGTGGGGCTACGCAAGCGGTTCCCAAAGAGCTTTAGAACAAGGCATAATTTTCCTTGCTGGCTCTCTGGGCGGGGGACCCATCTCCAGCCGTATGGCAATTTTTGTGCCTGGCGCTGCGCCAAGTGGGAAACGGTGGTGTCGAGGCTGAAGGCAGCAGGAAAGCCCGCAGCCCCCAGGTCTGTGGGGCCAAGCAAGCGGTTCCCAAAGAGCTTTAGAACAAGGCATAGTTTTCCCTGCTGGCTCTTTGGGCGGGGGACCCATCTAAAGCCGTATGGCCATTTTTGTGCCTGGCGCGGTGCGTAGTGGGAAAGGGTGGTTTTGAGGCTGAAGGCAGCAGGAAAGCCTGCAGCCCCCAGGTCTGTGGGGCCAAGCAAGCGGTTCCCAAAGAGCTTTAGAACAAGGCATAGTTTTCCCTGATGGCTCTTTGGGCATGGGACCCATCTCCAGCCATAGGCCATTTTTGTGCCTGATAGGGCGCCAAGTGGGAAAGGGTGGCTTTGAGGCTGAAGGCAGCAGGAAAGCCTGCAGCCCCCAGGTCTGTGGGGCTACGCAAGCGGTTCCCAAAGAGCTTTAGAAGAAGGCATAGTTTTCCCTGCTGGCTCTTTGGACGGGGGACCCATTTCCAGCCGTATGGCCATTTTTGTGCCTGGCGCGGTGCGTAGTGGTAAAGGGTGGTTTTGACGCTGAAGGCAGCAGGAAAGCCCGCAGCCCCCAGGTCTGTGCGGCTACGCAAGCGGTTCCCAAAGAGCTTTAGAACAAGGCATAGTTTTCCCTGCTGGCTCTTTGGGCGGGGGACCCATCTCCAGCCGTATGGCCATTTTTGTGCCTGGCGCGGCGCCAAGTGGGAAAGGGTGGCTTTGAGGCTGAGGGCAGCAGCAAAGCCTGCAGCCCCCAGGTCTGTGGGGCCAAGCAAGCGGTTCCCAAAGAGCTTTAGAACAAGGCATAGTTTTCCCTGCTGGCTCTTTGGGCATGGGACCCATCTCCAGCCATAGGCCATTTTTGTGCCTGGCGCGGCGCCAAGTGGGAAAGGGTGGCTTTGAGGCTGAAGGCAGCAGCAAAGCCTGCAGGCCCCACGTCTGTGGGGCCACGCAAGCGGTTCCCAAAGAGCTTTAGAACAAGGCATAGTTTTCCTTGCTGGGTCTTTGGGCATGGGACCGATCTCCAGCCATAGATCATTTTTTTACCTGATGGAGTGCCAAGTGGGAAAGGGTGGCTTTGAGGCTGAAGGCAGCAGGAAAGCCTGCAGCCCCCAGGTCTGTGGGGCTACGCAAGCGGTTCCCAAAGAGCTTTAGAACAAGGCATAGTTTTCCTTGCTGGCTCTTTGGGCATGGGACCCATCTCCAGCCATAGGCCATTTTTGTGCCTGATGCGGCGCCAAGTGGGAAAGGGTGGCTTTGAGGCTGAAGGCAGCAGGAAAGCCCGCAGCCCCCAGGTCTGTGCGGCTACGCAAGCGGTTCCCAAAGAGCTTTAGAACAAGGCATAATTTTCCTTGCTGGCTCTCTGGGCGGGGGACCCATCTCCAGCCGTATGGCCATTTTTGTGCCTAGCGCGACGCCAAGTGGGAAAGGGTGTCTTTGAGGCTGAAGGCAGCACCAAAGCCCGCAGCCCCCAGGTCTGTGGGGCTACGCAAGCGGTTCCCAAAGAGCTTTAGAACAAGGCATAATTTTCCTTGCTGGCTCTCTGGGCGGGGGACCCATCTCCAGCCGTATGGCCATTTTTGTGCCTGGCGCGGCGCCAAGTGGGAAAGGGTGGTGTCGAGGCTGAAGGCAGCAGGAAAGCCCGCAGCCCCCAGGTCTGTGGGGCTACACAAGCGGTTCCCAAAGAGCTTTAGAACAAGGCATAGTTTTCCCTGCTGGCTCTTTGGGCGGGGGACCCATCTCCAGCCGTATGGCCATTTTTGTGCCTGGCGCGACGCCAAGTGGGAAAGGGTGGTTTTGAGGCTGAAGGCAGCAGGAAAGCCCGCAGCCCCCAGGTCTGTGGGGCTACGCAAGCGGTTCCCAAAGAGCTTTAGAACAAGGCATAGTTTTCCCTGCTGGCTCTTTGGGCGGGGGACCCATCTCCAGCCGTATGGCCATTTTTGTGCCTGGCCCGGCGCCAAGCGGGAAACGGTGGCTTTGAGGCTGAAGGCAGCAGCAAAGCCCACACCCCCAGGTCTGTGGGGCTACGCAAGCGGTTCCCAAAGAGCTTTAGAAAAAGGCATAGTTTTCCCTGCTGGCTCTTTGGGCGGGGGACCCATCTCCAGCCGTATGGCCATTTTTGTGCTTGATAGGGCGCCAAGTGGGAAAGGGTGGTTTTGACGCTGAAGGCAGCAGGAAAGCCCGCAGCCCCCCAGGTCTGTGCGGCTACGCAAGCGGTTCCCAAAGAGCTTTAGAACAAGGCATAGTTTTCCCTGCTGGCTCTCTGGGCGGGGGACCCATCTCCAGCCGTATGGCCATTTTTGTGCCTGACGCGGCGCCAAGTGGGAAAGGGTGGTTTTGAGGCTGAAGGCAGCAGCAAAGCCTGCAGACCCCAGGTCTGTGGGGCTATGCAAGCGGTTCCCAAAGAGCTTTAGAACAAGGCATAGTTTTCCCTGCTGGCTCTTTGGGCGGGGGACCCATCTCCAGTCGTATGGCTATTTCTATGCCTAGCGCGGTGCGTAGTGGGAAAGGGTGGTTTTGAGGCTGAAGGCAGCAGGAAAGCCCGCAGCCCCCAGGTCTGTGGGACTACGCAAGCAGTTCCCAAAGAGCTTTAGAACAAGGCATAATTTTCCCTGCTGTCTCTTTGGGCGGGGGACCCATCTCCAGCCATAGGCCATTTTTGTGCCTGACGCGGTGCGTAGTGGGAAAGGGTGGTTTTGAGGCTGAAGGCAGCAGGAAAGCCCGCAGCCCCCACGTCTGTGGGGCCAAGCAAGCGGTTCATAAAGAGCTTTAGAACAAGGCATAGTTTTCCCTGCTGGCTCTTTGGGCGGGGGACCCATCTCCAGCCGTATGGCCATTTTTGTGCCTGGCCCGGCGCCAAGTGGGAAAGGGTGGCTTTGAGACTGAAGGCAGCAGGAAAGCCCGCAGCCCCCAGGTCTTTGGGGCTACGCAAGCGGTTCCCAAAGAGCTTTAGAACAAGGCATAGTTTTCCCTGCTGGCTCTCTGGGCGGGGGACCCATCTCCAGCAGTATGGCCATTTTTGAGCCTGGAGCAGTGCCAAGTGGGAAAGGGTGGTGTCGAGGCTGAAGGCAGCAGGAAAGCCCGCAGCCCCCAGGTCTGTGGGGCTACGCAAGCAGTTCCCAAAGAGCTTTAGAACAAGGCATAGTTTTCCCTGCTGGCTCTTTGGGCGGGGGACCCATCTCCAGCCATAGGCCATTTTTGTGCCTGGCCCGGCGCCCAGTGGGAAAGGGTGGCTTTGAGGCTTGAAGGCAGCAGGAAAGCCCGCAGCCCCCAGGTCTGTGGGGCTACGCAAGCGGTTCCCAAAGAGCTTTAGAACAAGGCATAATTTTCCCCTGCTGGCTCTTTGGGCGGGGGACCCATCTCCAGCCATATGGCCATTTTTGTGCCTGGCGCAGCGCCAAGTGGGAAAGGGTGGTTTTGAGGCTGAAGGCAGCAGGAAAGCCCGCAGCCCCCACGTGTGTGGGGCTACGCAAGCGGTTCCCAAAGAGCTTTAGAACAAGGCATAGTTTTCCCTGCTGGCTCTTTGGGCATGGGACCCATCTCCAGCCATAGGCCATTTTTGTGCTTGATAGGGCGCCAAGTGGGAAAGGGTGCTGTCGAGGCTGAAGGCAGCAGGAAAGCCCGCAGCCTCCAGGTCTGTGCGGCTACGCAAGCGGTTCCCAAAGAGCTTTAGAACAAGGCATAGTTTTCCCTGCTGGCTCTCTGGGCGGGGGACCCATCTCCAGCCGTATGGCCATTTTTGTGCCTGATAGGGCGCCAAGTGGGAAAGGGTGGTGTCGAGGCTGAAGGCAGCAGCAAAGACTGCAGCCCCCAGGTCTGTGGGGCCAAGCAAGCGGTTCCCAAAGAGCTTTAGAACAAGGCATAGTTTTCCCTGCTGGCTCTTAGGGCATGGGACCCATCTCCAGCCATAGGCCATTTTTGTGCCTGGCACGAAGCCAAGTGGGAAAGGGTGCTGTCGAGGCTGAAGGCAGCAGGAAAGCCTGCAGCCCCCAGGTGTGTGGGGCTACGCAAGCGGTTCCCAAAGAGCTTTAGAACAAGGCATAGTTTTCCCTGCTGGCTCTTTGGGCGGGGGACCCATCTCCAGCCGTATGGCTATTTTTGTGCCTGGCGCGGTGCGTAGTGGCATAGGATGGTTTTGAGGCTGAAGGCAGCAGGAAAGCCTGCAGCCCCCAGGTCTGTGCGGCTACACAAGCGGATCACAAAGAGCTTTAGAACAAGGCATAGTTTTCACTGCTGGCTCTTTGGGCGGGGGACCCATCTCCAGCCGTATGGCTATTTTTGTGCCTGGCGCGGTGCGTAGTGGCATAGGATGGTTTTGAGGCTGAAGGCAGCAGGAAAGCCTGCAGCCCCCAGGTCTGTGCGGCTACACAAGCGGATCACAAAGATCTTTAGAACAAGGCATAGTTTTCCCTGCTGGCTCTTTGGGCGGGGGACCCATCTCCAGCCGTACGGCCATTTTTGCGCCTGGCCCGGCGCAAAGTGGGAAAGGGTGGCTTTGAGGCTGAAGGCAGCAGGAAAGCCCGCAGCCCCCAGGTCTGTGCGGCTACGAAAGCGGTTCCCAAAGAGCTTTAGAACAAGGCATAGTTTTCCCTGCTGGCTCTTTGGGCGGGAGACCCATCTCCAGCCATAGGCCATTTTTGTGCCTGGCGCGACGCCAAGTGGGAAAGGGTGTTGTCGAGGCTGAAGGCAGCAGGAAAGCCCGCAGCCCCCAGGTCTGTGGGGCCACACAAGCGGTTCCCAAAGAGCTTTAGAACAAGGCATAGTTTTCCCTGCTGGCTCTTTGGGCGGGAGACCCATCTCCAGCCGTATGGCCATTTTTGTGCCTGGCGCGGCGCCAAGTGGGAAAGGGTGGCTTTGAGGCTGAAGGCAGCAGCAAAGCCCGCAGCCCCCAGGTCTGTGGGGCTACGCAAGCAGTTCCCAAAGAGCTTTAGAACAAGGCATAGTTTTCCCTGCTGGCTCTTTAGGCATGGGACCCATCTCCATCCATAGGCCATTTTTGTGCCTGATAGGGCGCCAAGTGGGAAAGGGTTGCTTTGAGGCTGAAGACAGCAGGAAAGCCCGCAGCCCCCAGGTCTGTGGGGCTACGCAAGCGGTTCCCAAAGAGCTTTAGAACAAGGCATAGTTTTCCCTGCTGGCTCTTTGGGCGGGGGACCCGTCTGCAGACATATGGCCATTTTTGTGCCTGGCACGACGCCAAGTGGGAAAGGGTGGCTTTGAGGCTGAAGGCAGCAGGAAAGTCTGCAGCCCCCAGGTCTGTGGGGCTACGCAAGCGGTTCCCAAAGAGCTTTAGAACAAGGCATAGTCTTCCCTGCTGGCTCTCTGGGCCGGGGACCCATCTCCAGCCATAGGCCATTTTTGTGCCTGGCGCGACGCCAAGTGGGAAAGGGTGTTGTCGAGGCTGAAGGCAGCAGGAAAGCCCGCAGCCCCCAGGTCTGTGGGGCTACGCAAGCGGTTCCCAAAGAGCTTTAGAACAAGGCATAGTTTTCCCTGCTGGCTCTTTGGGCATGGGACCCATCTCCAGCCATAGGCCATTTTTGTGCCTGGCGCGACGCCAAGTGGGAAAGGGTGGTGTCGAGGTTGAAGGCAGCAGGAAAGCCTGCAGCCCCCAGGTCTGTGGGGCTACACAAGCGGTTCCCAAAGAGCTTTAGAACAAGGCATAGTTTTCCCTGCTGGCTCTTTGGGCATGGGACCCATCTCCAGCCGTATGGCCATTTTTGTGCCTGGCGCGGCGCCAAGTGGGAAAGGGTGGTTTTGAGGCTGAAGGCAGCAGGAAAGCCCGCAGCCCCCAGGTCTGTGGGGCTACGCAAGCAGTTCCCAAAGAGCTTTAGAACAAGGCATAGTTTTCCCTGCTGGCTCTCTGGGCGGGGGACCCATCTCCAGCCGTATGGCCATTTTTGAGCCTGGCGCGGCGCCAGGTGGGAAAGGGTGGCTTTGAGGCTGAAGGCAGGAGCAAAGCCTGCAGCCCCCAGGTCTGTGGTGCTACGCAAGCGGTTCCCAAAGAGCTTTAGAACAAGGCATAGTTTTCCCAGCTGGCTCTTAGGGCATGGGACCCATCTCCAGCCATAGGCCATTTTTGTGCCTGGCACGAAGCCAAGTGGGAAAGGGTGCTGTCGAGGCTGAAGGCAGCAGGAAAGCACGCAGCCCCCAGGTGTGTGGGGCTACGCAAGCGGTTCCCAAAGAGCTTTAGAACAAGGCATAGTTTTCCCTGCTGGCTCTTTGGGCGGGGGACCCATCTCCAGCCGTATGGCTATTTTTGTGCCTGGCGCGGTGCGTAGTGGCATAGGATGGTTTTGAGGCTGAAGGCAGCAGGAAAGCCTGCAGCCCCCAGGTCTGTGCGGCTACACAAGCGGATCACAAAGAGCTTTAGAACAAGGCATAGTTTTCACTGCTGGCTCTTTGGGCGGGGGACCCATCTCCAGCCGTATGGCTATTTTTGTGCCTGGCGCGGTGCGTAGTGGCATAGGATGGTTTTGAGGCTGAAGGCAGCAGGAAAGCCTGCAGCCCCCAGGTCTGTGCGGCTACACAAGCGGATCACAAAGATCTTTAGAACAAGGCATAGTTTTCCCTGCTGGCTCTTTGGGCGGGGGACCCATCTCCAGCCGTACGGCCATTTTTGCGCCTGGCCCGGCGCAAAGTGGGAAAGGGTGGCTTTGAGGCTGAAGGCAGCAGCAAAGCCCGCAGCCCCCAGGTCTGTGGGGCTACGCAAGCGGTTCCCAAAGAGCTTTAGAACAAGGCATAGTTTTCCCTGCTGGCTCTTTGGGCGGGGGACCCATCTGCAGACATATGGCCATTTTTGTGCCTGGCACGACGCCAAGTGGGAAAGGGTGGCTTTGACGCTGAAGGCAGCAGGAAAGCCCGCAGCCCCCAGGTCTGTGGGGCTACGCAAGCGGTTCCCAAAGAGCTTTAGAACAAGGCATAGTTTTCCCTACTGGCTCTTTGGGCGGGAGACCCATCTCCAGCCATAGGCCATTTTTGTGCCTGGCGCGACGCCAAGTGGGAAAGGGTGTTGTCGAGGCTGAAGGCAGCAGGAAAGCCCGCAGCCCCCAGGTCTGTGGGGCTACGCAAGCGGTTCCCAAAGAGCTTTAGAACAAGGCATAGTTTTCCCTGCTGGCTCTTTGGGCATGGGACCCATCTCCAGCCATAGGCCATTTTTGTGCCTGGCGCGACGCCAAGTGGGAAAGGGTGGTGTCGAGGTTGAAGGCAGCAGGAAAGCCTGCAGCCCCCAGGTCTGTGGGGCTACACAAGCGGTTCCCAAAGAGCTTTAGAACAAGGCATAGTTTTCCCTGCTGGCTCTTTGGGCATGGGACCCATCTCCAGCCGTATGGCCATTTTTGTGCCTGGCGCGGCGCCAAGTGGGAAAGGGTGGTTTTGAGGCTGAAGGCAGCAGGAAAGCCCGCAGCCCCCAGGTCTGTGGGGCTACGCAAGCGGTTCCCAAAGAGCTTTAGAACAAGGCATAGTTTTCCCTGCTGGCTCTTTGGGCGGGGGACCCATCTCCAGCCGTATGGCCATTTTTGTGCCTAGCGCGGCGCCAAATGGGAAAGGGTGGCTTTGAGGCTGAAGGCAGCAGGAAAGCCTGCAGCCCCCAGGTCTGTGGGGCTACGCAAGCGGTTCCCAAAGAGCTTTAGAACAAGGCATAGTCTTCCCTGCTGGCTCTCTGGGCCGGGGACCCATCTCCAGCCATAGGCCATTTTTGTGCCTGGCGCAGTGCCAAGTCGGAAAGGGTGGTGTCGAGGCTGAAGGCAGCAGGAAAGCCCGCAGCCCCCAGGTCTGTGGGGCTACGCAAGCGTTTCCCAAAGAGCTTTAGAACAAGGCATAGTTTTCCCTGCTGGCTCTTTGGGCGGGGGACCCATCTCCAGCCATAGGCCATTTTTGTGCCTGGCGCGGCGCCAAGTGGGAAAGGGTGGTGTCGAGGCTGAAGGCAGCAGGAAAGCCTGCAGGCCCCACGTCTGTGGGGCTACGCAAGTGGTTCCCAAAGAGCTTTAGAACAAGGCATAGTTTTCCCTGATGGCTCTTTGGGCGGGGGGACCCATATCCAGCCATAGGCCATTTTTGTGCCTGGCGCGGCGCCAAGTGGGAAAGGGTGGCTTTGAGGCTGAAGGCAGCAGGAAAGCCTGCAGCCCCCAGGTCTGTGGGGCTACGCAAGCGGTTCCCAAAGAGCTTTAGAACAAGGCATAGTTTTCCCTGCTGGCTCTTTGGGCGGGGGACCCATCTCCAGCCGTATGGCCATTTTTGTGCCTGGCTCGGCGCCAAGTGGGAAAGGGTGGTGTCGAGGCTGAAGGCAGCAGGAAAGCCCACAGCCCCCAGGTCTGTGGGGCTACGCAAGCGGTTCCCAAAGAGCTTTAGAACAAGGCCTAGTTTTCCCTGCTGGCTCTTTGGGCGGGGGACCCATCTCCAGCCGTATGGCCATTTTTGTGCCTGGCGCGGTGCGTAGTGTGAAAGGGTGGTTTTGAGGCTGAAGGCAGCAGGAAAGCCTGCAGCCCCCAGGTCTGTGGGGCCAAGGAAGCTGTTCCCAAAGAGCTTTAGAACAAGGCATAGTTTTCCGTGATGGCTCTTTGGGCATGGGACCCATCTCCAGCCATAGGCCATTTTTGTGCCTGGCGCGGTGCGTAGTGGGAAAGGGTGGCTTTGAGGCTGAAGGCAGCAGGAAAGCCCGCAGCCCCCAGGTCTGTGGGGCTACGCAAGCGGTTCCCAAAGAGCTTTAGAAGAAGGCATAGTTTTCCTTGCTGGCTCTTTGGGCATGGGACCCATCTCCAGCCATAGGCCATTTTTGTGCCTGGCCCGGCGCCAAGTGGGAAAGGGTGGTGTCGAGGCTGAAGGCAGCAGCAAAGCCCGAAGCCCCCAGGTCTGTAGGGCTACGCAAGCGGTTCCCAAAGAGCTTTAGAACAAGGCATAGTTTTCCCTGCTGGCTCTTTGGGCATGGAACCCATCTCCAGCCGTATGGCCATTTTTGTGCCTACCGCGGCGCCAAATGGGAAAGGGTGGCTTTGAGGCTGAAGGCAGCAGGAAAGTCTGCAGCCCCCAAGTCTCTTAGGCTATGCAAGCGGTTCCCAAAGAGCTTTAGAACAAGGCATAGTTTCCGCTGCTTGTTCTTTGGGCGGGGGACCCATCTCCAGCCATAGGCCATTTTTGTGCCTGGCGCAGTGCCAAGTGGGAAAGGGTGCTGTCGAGCCTGAAGGCAGCAGGAAAGCCTGCAGCCCCCAGGTCTGTGGGGCTACGCAAGCGGTTCCCAAAGAGCTTTAGAACAAGGCATAGTTTTCCCTGCTGGCTCTTTGGGCGGGGGACCCATCTCCAGCCGTATGGCCATTTTTGTGCCTGGCGCGGCGCCAAGTGGGAAAGGGTGGTGTCGAACATGAAGGCAGAAGGAAAGCCCACAGCCCCCAGGTCTGTGCGGCGACGAAAGCGGTTCCCAAAGAGCTTTAGAACAAGGCATAGTTTTCCCTGCTGGCTCTTTGGGCGGGGGACCCATCTCCAGCCATAGGCCATTTTTGTGCCTGGCGCGACGCCAAGTGGGAAAGGGTGGTGTCGAGGTTGAAGGCAGCAGGAAAGCCTGCAGCCCCCAGGTCTGTGGGGCTACGCAAGCGGTTCCCAAAGAGCTTTAGAACAAGGCATAGTTTTCCGTGCTGGCTCCTTGGGCGGGGGACCCATCTCCAGCCGTATGGCCATTTTTGTGCCTGGCGCGGCGCCCAGTGGGAAAGGGTGGTGTCGAGGCTGAAGGCAGCAGGAAAGCCCGCAGCTCCCAGGTCTGTGGAGCTACGCAAGTGGTTCCCAAAGAGCTTTAGAACAAGGCATAGTTTTCCTTGCTGGCTCTTTGGGCAGGGGACCCATCTCCAGCCATATGGCCATTTTTGTGCCTGATGCGGTGTCCAGTGGAAAAGGGTGGCTTTGAGGTTGAAGGCAGCAGGAAAGCCTGCAGCCCCCAGGTCTGTGGGGCTACGCAAGCGGTTCCCAAAGAGCTTTAGAACAAGGCATAGTTTTCCCTGCTGGCTCTTTGGGCGGGGGACCCATCTCCAGCTGTATGGCCATTTTTGTGCCTGGCGCGGTGCCAAGTGGGAAAGGGTGGTGTCGAGTCTGAAGGCAGCAGGAAAGCCCGCAGCCCCCAGGTCTGTGGGGCTACGCAAGCAGTTCCCAAAGAGCTTTAGAACAAATCATAGTTTTCCCTGCTTGTTCTTTGGGCGGGGGACCCATCTCCAGCCGTATGGCCATTTTTGTGCCTGGCGCGGCGCCAAGTGGGAATGGGTGGTGTCGAGTCTGAAGGCAGCAGGAAAGCCTGCAGCCCCCAGGTCTGTGGGGCTACGCAAGCGGTTCCCAAAGAGCTTTAGAACAAGGCATAGTTTTCCCTGCTGGCTCTTTGGGCGGGGGACCCATCTCCAGCCGTATGGCCATTTTTGTGCCTGGCGCGGTGCGTAGTGGGAAAGGGTGGTTTTGAGGCTGAAGGCAGCAGGAAAGCCTGCAGACCACAGCTCTGTGGGGCCAAGGAAGCTGTTCCCAAAGAGCTTTAGAACAAGGCATAGTTTTCCGTGATGGCTCTTTGGGCATGGGACCCATCTCCAGTCATAGGCCATTTTTGTGCCTGGCGCGGTGCGTAGTGGGATAGGGTGGCTTTGAGGCTGAAGGCAGCAGGAAAGCCCGCAGCCCCCAGGTCTGTGGGGCTACGCAAGCGGTTCCCAAAGAGCTTTAGAAGAAGGCATAGTTTTCCTTGCTGGCTCTTTGGGCATGGGACCCATCTCCAGCCATAGGCCATTTTTGTGCCTGGCCCGGCGCCAAGTGGGAAAGGGTGGTGTCGAGGCTGAAGGCAGCAGCAAAGCCCGAAGCCCCCAGGTCTGTAGGGCTACGCAAGCGGTTCCCAAAGAGCTTTAGAACAAGGCATAGTTTTCCCTGCTGGCTCTTTGGGCATGGAACCCATCTCCAGCCGTATGGCCATTTTTGTGCCTACCGCGGCGCCAAATGGGAAAGGGTGGCTTTGCGGCTGAAGGCAGCAGGAAAGTCTGCAGCCCCCAAGTCTCTTAGGCTATGCAAGCGGTTCCCAAAGAGCTTTAGAACAAGGCATAGTTTCCGCTGCTTGTTCTTTGGGCGGGGGACCCATCTCCAGCCATAGGCCATTTTTGTGCCTGGCGCAGTGCCAAGTGGGAAAGGGTGCTGTCGAGCCTGAAGGCAGCAGGAAAGCCTGCAGCCCCCAGGTCTGTGGGGCTACGCAAGCGGTTCCCAAAGAGCTTTAGAACAAGGCATAGTTTTCCCTGCTGGCTCTTTGGGCGGGGGACCCATCTCCAGCCGTATGGCCATTTTTGTGCCTGGCGCGGCGCCAAGTGGGAAAGGGTGTTGTCGAACATGAAGGCAGAAGGAAAGCCCACAGCCCCCAGGTGTGTGGGGCTACGCAAGCGGTTCCCAAAGAGCTTTAGAACAAGGCATAGTTTTCCCTGCTGGCTCTTTGGGCGGGGGACCCATCTCCAGCCATAGGCCATTTTTGTGCCTGGCGCGACGCCAAGTGGGAAAGGGTGGTGTCGAGGTTGAAGGCAGCAGGAAAGCCTGCAGCCCCCAGGTCTGTGGGGCTACGCAAGCGGTTCCCAAAGAGCTTTAGAACAAGGCATAGTTTTCCCTGCTGGCTCCTTGGGCGGGGGACCCATCTCCAGCCGTATGGCCATTTTTGTGCCTGGCGCGGCGCCCAGTGGGAAAGGGTGGTGTCGAGGCTGAAGGCAGCAGGAAAGCCCGCAGCTCCCAGGTCTGTGGAGCTACGCAAGTGGTTCCCAAAGAGCTTTAGAACAAGGCATAGTTTTCCTTGCTGGCTCTTTGGGCAGGGGACCCATCTCCAGCCATATGGCCATTTTTGTGCCTGATGCGGTGTCCAGTGGAAAAGGGTGGCTTTGAGGTTGAAGGCAGCAGCAAAGCCTGCAGCCCCCAGGTCTGTGGGGCCAAGCAAGCGGTTCCCAAAGAGCTTTAGAACAAGGCATAGTTTTCCCTGCTGGCTCTTTGGGCGGGGGACCCATCTCCAGCTGTATGGCCATTTTTGTGCCTGGCGCGGTGCCAAGTGGGAAAGGGTGGTGTCGAGTCTGAAGGCAGCAGGAAAGCCCGCAGCCCCCAGGTCTGTGGGGCTACGCAAGCGGTTCCCAAAGAGCTTTAGAACAAGGCATAGTTTTCCCTGCTTGTTCTTTGGGCGGGGGACCCATCTCCAGCCGTATGGCCATTTTTGTGCCTGGCGCGGCGCCAAGTGGGAATGGGTGGTGTCGAGTCTGAAGGCAGCAGGAAAGCCTGCAGCCCCCAGGTCTGTGGGGCTACGCAAGCGGTTCCCAAAGAGCTTTAGAACAAGGCATAGTTTTCCCTGCTGGCTCTTTGGGCGGGGGACCCATCTCCAATCGTATGGCCATTTTTGTGCCTGGCGCGGTGCGTAGTGGGAAAGGGTGGCTTTGAGGCTGAAGGCAGCAGCAAAGCCTGCAGCCCCCAGGTCTGTGGGGCTACGCAAGCGGTTCCCAAAGAGCTTTAGAACAAGGCATAGTTTTCCCTGCTGGGTCTTTGGGCATGGGACCCATCTCCAGCCATAGGCCATTTTTGTGCCTGGCGCGACACCAAGTGGGAAAGGGTGGCTTTGAGGCTGAAGGCAGCAGGAAAGCCCGCAGCGCCAGGTCTGTGGGGCTACGCAAGCGGTTCCCAAAGAGCTTTAGAACAAATCATAGTTTTCCCTGCTTGTTCTTTGGGCGGGGGACCCATCTCCAGCCGTATGGCCATTTTTGTGCCTGGCGCGGCGCCAAGTGGGAATGGGTGGTGTCGAGTCTGAAGGCAGCAGGAAAGCCTGCAGCCCCCAGGTCTGTGGGGCTACGCAAGCGGTTCCCAAAGAGCTTTAGAACAAGGCATAGTTTTCCCTGCTGGCTCTTTGGGCGGGGGACCCATCTCCAATCGTATGGCCATTTTTGTGCCTGGCGCGGTGCGTAGTGGGAAAGGGTGGTTTTGAGGCTGAAGGAAGCAGGAAAGCCCGCAACCCCCAGGTCTGTGGGGCTACGCAAGCGGTTCCCAAAGAGCTTTAGAACAAGGCATAGTCTTCCCTGCTGGCTCTTTTGGCATGGGACCCATCTCCAGCCGTATGGCAATTTTTGTGCCTGGCCCGGCGCCAAGTGGGAAAGGGTGGCTTTGAGGCTGAAGGCAGCAGCAAAGCCCGCAGCCCCCAGGTCTGTGGGGCTACGCAAGCGGTTCCCAAAGAGCTTTAGAACAAGGCATAATTTTCCCTGCTGGCTCTTTGGGCGGGGGACCCATCTCCAGCCGTATGGCCATTTTTGTGCCTGGCGCGGCGCCAAGTGGGAAAGGGTGGTGTCGAGGCTGAAGGCAGCAGCAAAGCCCGCAGCCCCCAGGTCTGTGGGGCTACGCAAGCGGTTCCCAAAGAGCTTTAGAAGAAGGCATAGTTTTCCCTGCTGGCTCTTTGGGCGGGGGACCCATCTCCAGCCGTATGGCCATTTTTGTGCCTAGCGCGGCGCCAAGTGGGAAAGGGTGGTGTCGAGGCTGAAGGCAGCAGGAAAGCCCGCAGCCCCCAGGTCTGTGGGGCTACGCAAGCGGTTCCCAAAGAGCTTTAGAACAAGGCATAGTTTTCCCTGCTGGCTCTTTGGGCGGGGGACCCATCTCCAGCCGTATGGCCATTTTTGTGCCTGGCACGGCGCCAAGTGGGAAAGGGTGGTGTCGAGGCTGAAGGCAGCAGCAAAGCCCGCAGCCCCCAGGTCTGTAGGGCTACGCAAGCGGTTCCCAAAGAGCTTTAGAACAAGGCATAGTTTTCCCTGCTGGCTCTTTGGGCGGGGGACCCATCTCCAGCCGTATGGCCATTTTTGTGCCTGGCGCGGTGCCAAGTGTGAAAGGGTGGCTTTGAGGCTGAAGGCAGGAGCAAAGCCTGCAGCCCTAAGGTCTGTGGGGCTACGCAAGCGGTTCCCAAAGAGCTTTAGAACAAGGCATAGTTTTCCCTGCAGGCTGTTAGGGCATGGGACCCATCTCCAGCCATAGGCCATTTTTCTGCCAGGCGCGATGCCAAGTGGGAAAGGGTGGTGTCGAGTCTGAAGGCAGCAGGAAAGCCTGCAGCCCCCAGGTCTGTGGGGCTACGCAAGCGGTTCCCAAAGAGCTTTAGAACAAGGCATAGTTTTCCCTGCTGGCTCTTTGGGCGGGGGACCCATCTCCAGCCGTATGGCCAATTTGTGCCTAGCGCGACGCCAAGTGGGAAAGGGTGGTGTCGAGGCTGAAGGCAGCAGGAAAGCCTGCAGCCCCCAGGTCTGTGGGGCTACGCAAGTGGTTCCTAAAGAGCTTTAGAACAAGGCATAGTTTTCCCTGCTGGCTCTTTGGGCGGGGGACCCATCTCCAGCCGTATGGCCAATTTGTGCCTAGCGCGACGCCAAGTGGGAAAGGGTGGCTTTGAGGCTGAAGGCAGCAGGAAAGCCTGCAGCCCCCAGGTCTGTGGGGCTACGCAAGCGGTTCCCAAAGAGCTTTAGAACAATGCATAGTTTTCCTTGCTGGGTCTTTGGGCATGGGACCCATCTCCAGCCATAGGACATTTTTGTGCCTGGCGCGGTGCGTAGTGGGAAAGGGTGGCTTTGAGGCTGAAGGCAGCAGGAAAGCCTGCAGCCCCCAGGTCTGTGCGGCTACGCAAGCGGTTCCCAAAGAGCTTTAGAACAAGGCCTAGTTTTCCCTGCTGGCTCTTTGGGCGGGGGACCCATCTCCAGCCATAGACCATTTTTGTGCCTAGCGCGGCGCCAAGTGGGAAAGGGTGGCTTTGAGGCTGAAGGCAGCAGGAGAGCCTGCAGCCCCCAGGTCTTTGGGGCTATGCAAGCGGTTCCCAAAGAGCTTTAGAACAAGGCATAGTTTTCCCTGCTGGCTCTTTGGGCGGGGGACCCATCTCCAGCCGTATGGCCATTTTTGTGCCTGGCGCGGCGCCAAGTGGGAAAGGGTGGTGTCGAGGCTGAAGGCAGCAGGAAAGCCCGCAGCCCCCAGGTCTGTGTGGCTACGCAAGCGGTTCCCAAAGAGCTTTAGAACAAGGCATAGTTTTCCCTGCTGGCTCTTTGGGCGTGGGACCCATCTCCAGCCGTATGGCCATTTTTGTGCCTGGCCCGGCGCGAAGCGGGAAAGGGTGGTTTTGAGGCTGAAGGCAGCAGCAAAGCCCGCAGCCCCCAGGTCTGTGGGGCTACGCAAGCGGTTCCCAAAGAGCTTTAGAACAAGGCATAGTTTTCCCTGCTGGCTCTCTGGGCGGGGCACCCATCTGCAGCCATAGGCTGTTTTTGTGCCTGGCGCGGCGCCAAGTGGGAAAGGGTGGCTTTGAGGCTGAAGGCAGCAGCAAAGCCTGCAGCCCCCACGTCTGTGGGGCCACGCAAGCGGTTCCCAAAGAGCTTTAGAACAAGGCATAGTTTTCCTTGCTGGGTCTTTGGGCATGGGACCGATCTCCAGCCATAGGCCATTTTTTTGCCTGATGGAGTGCCAAGTGGGAAAGGGTGGCTTTGAGGCTGAAGGCAGCAGGAAAGCCTGCAGCCCCCAGGTCTGTGGGGCTACGCAAGCGGTTCCCAAAGAGCTTTAGAACAAGGCATAGTTTTCCTTGCTGGCTCTTTGGGCATGGGACCCATCTCCAGCCATAGGCCATTTTTGTGCCTGATGCGGCGCCAAGTGGGAAAGGGTGGCTTTGAGGCTGAAGGCAGCAGGAAAGCCCGCAGCCCCCAGGTCTGTGCGGCTACGCAAGCGGTTCCCAAAGAGCTTTAGAACAAGGCATAATTTTCCTTGCTGGCTCTCTGGGCGGGGGACCCATCTCCAGCCGTATGGCCATTTTTGTGCCTAGCACGACGCCAAGTGGGAAAGGGTGGCTTTGAGGCTGAAGGCAGCAGCAAAGCCTGCAGCCCCCAGGTCTGTGGGGCTACGCAAGCGGTTCCCAAAGAGCTTTAGAACAAGGCATAGTTTTCCCTGCTGGGTCTTTGGGCATGGGACCCATCTCCAGCCATAGGCCATTTTTGTGCCTGGCGCGACGCCAAGTGGGAAAGGGTGGCTTTGAGGCTGAAGGCAGCAGGAAAGCCCGCAGCCCCCAGGTCTGTGCGGCTACGCAAGCGGTTCCCAAAGAGCTTTAGAACAAGGCATAATTTTCCTTGCTGGCTCTCTGGGCGGGGGACCCATCTCCAGCCGTATGGCCATTTTTGTCCCTGGCCCGGCGCCAAGTGGGAAAGGGTGGTGTTGAGGCTGAAGGCAGCAGGAAAGCCCGCAGCCCCCAGGTCTGTGGGGCTACGCAAGCGGTTCCCAAAGAGCTTTAGAACAAGGCATAGTTTTCCCTGCTGGCTCTTTGGGCGGGGGACCCATCTCCAGCCGTATGGCCATTTTTGTGCTTGGCGCGGCGCCAAGTGGGAAAGGGTGGTGTCGAGGCTGAAGGCAGCAGGAAAGCCCACAGCCCCCAGGTCTGTGGGGCTACGCAAGTGGTTCCCAAAGAGCTTTAGAACAAGGCATAGTTTTCCCTGCTAGCTCTTTGGGCGGGGGACCCATCTCCAGCCGTATGGCCATTTTTGTGCCTGGCGCGGTGCGTAGTGGGAAAGGGTGGTTTTGAGGCTGAAGGCAGGAGGAAAGCCTGCAGCCCCCAGGTCTGTGGGGCCAAGCAAGCGGTTCCCAAAGAGCTTTAGAACAAGGCATAGTTTTCCCTGCTGGCTCTTTGGGCATGGGACCCATCTCCATCCATAGGCCATTTTTGTGCCTGATAGGGCGCCAAGTGGGAAAGGGTGGCTTTGAGGTTGAAGGCAGCAGGAAAGCCTGCAGCCCCCAGGTCTGTGGGGCTACGCAAGCGGTTCCCAAAGAGCTTTAGAAGAAGGCATAGTTTTCCCTGCTGGCTCTTTGGACGGGGGACCCATTTCCAGCCGTATGGCCATTTTTGTGCCTGGCGCGGTGCGTAGTGGTAAAGGGTGGTTTTGACGCTGAAGGCAGCAGGAAAGCCCGCAGCCCCCAGGTCTGTGCGGCTACGCAAGCGGTTCCCAAAGAGCTTTAGAACAAGGCATAGTTTTCCCTGCTGGCTCTTTGGGCGGGGGACCCATCTCCAGCCGTATGGCCATTTTTGTGCCTGGCGCGGCGCCAAGTGGGAAAGGGTGGTTTTGAGGCTGAAGGCAGCAGGAAAGCCTGCAGCCCCCAGGTCTGTGGGCCCAAGCAAGCGGTTCCCAAAGAGCTTTAGAACAAGGCATAGTTTTCCCTGCTGGCTCTTTGGGCATGGGACCCATCTGCAGCCATAGGCCATTTTTGTGCCTGGCGCGGCGCCAAGTGGGAAAGGGTGCTGTCGAGGCTGAAGGCAGCAGCAAAGCCTGCAGCCCCCAGGTCTGTGGGGCTATGCAAGCGGTTCCCAAAGAGCTTTAGAACAAGGCATAGTTTTCCCTGATGGCTCCTTGGGCGGGGGACCCATCTGCAGCCATAGGCCATTTTTGTGCCTGGCGCGGCGCCAAGTGGGAAAGGGTGGCTTTGAGGCTGAAGGCAGCAGGAAAGCCTGAAGCCCCCAGGTCTCTGGGGCTACGCAAGCAGTTCCCAAAGAGCTTTAGAACAAGGCATAATTTTCCCTGCTGGCTCTCTGGGCGGGGGACCCATCTCCAGCCATAGGCCATTTTTGTGCCTGATGCAGCGCCAAGTGGGAAAGGGTGGCTTTGAGGGTGAAGGCAGCAGGAAAGCCTGCAGCCCCCAGGTCTGTGGGGCTACGCAAGCTGTTCCCAAAGAGCTTTAGAACAAGGCATAGTTTTCCCTGCTGGCTCTTTGGGCGGGGGACCCATCTCCAGCCGTATGGCCATTTTTGTGCCTGGCGCGGCGCCAAGTGGGAAGGGTGTTGTCGAACATGAAGGCAGCAGGAAAGCCCACAGCCCCCAGGTCTGTGGGGCTACGCAAGCGGTTCCCAAAGAGCTTTAGAACAAGGCATAGTTTTCCCTGCTTGTTCTTTGGTCGGGGGACCCATCTCCAGCCATAGGCCATTTTTTTTGCCTGGCGCGACGCCAAGTGGGAAAGGGTGGCTTTGAGGCTGAAGGCAGCAGGAGAGCCTGCAGCCCCCAGGTCTGTGGGGCTACGCAAGCGGTTCCCAAAGAGCTTTAGAACAAGGCATAGTTTTCCCTGCTGGCTCTTTGGGCGGGGGACCCATCTCCAGCCATAGGCCATTTTTGTGCCTGGCGCGACGCCAAGTGGGAAAGGGTGGTGTCGAGGTTGAAGGCAGCAGGAAAGCCTGCAGCCCCCAGGTCTGTGGGGCTACGCAAGCGGTTCCCAAAGAGCTTTAGAACAAGGCATAGTTTTCCCTGCTGGCTCCTTGGGCGGGGGACCCATCTCCAGCCGTATGGCCATTTTTGTGCCTGGCGCGGCGCCCAGTGGGAAAGGGTGGTGTCGAGGCTGAAGGCAGCAGGAAAGCCCGCAGCTCCCAGGATGTGGAGCTACGCAAGTGGTTCCCAAAGAGCTTTAGAACAAGGCATAGTTTTCCTTGCTGGCTCTTTGGGCAGGGGACCCATCTCCAGCCATATGGCCATTTTTGTGCCTGATGCGGCGTCCAGTGGAAAAGGGTGGCTTTGAGGCTGAAGGCAGCAGCAAAGCCTGCAGCCCCCAGGTCTGTGGGGCTACGCAAGCGGTTCCCAAAGAGCTTTAGAACAAGGCATAGTTTTCCCTGCTGTCTCTTTGGGCGGGGGACCCATCTCCAGCCGTATGGCCATTTTTGTGCCTGGCGCGGCGCCAAGTGGGAAAGGGTGGCTTTGAGGCTGAAGGCAGCAGGAAAGCCCGCAGCCCACAGGTCTGTCGGGCTACGCAAGCGGTTCCCAAAGAGCTTTAGAAGAAGGCATAGTTTTCCCTGCTGGCTCTTTGGGCGGGGGACCCATCTCCAGCCGTATGGCCATTTTTGTGCCTAGCGCGGCGCCAAGTGGGAAAGGGTGGTTTTGAGGCTGAAGGCAGCAGGGAAGCCCGCAGCCCCCAGGTCTGTGGGGCTACGCAAGCGGTTCCCAAAGAGCTTTAGAACAAGGCATAGTTTTCCCTGCTGGCTCTTTGGGCGGGGGACCCATCTCCAGCCGTATGGCCATTTTTGTGCCTGGCACGGCGCCAAGTGGGAAAGGGTGGTGTCGAGGCTGAAGGCAGCAGCAAAGCCCGCAGCCCCCAGGTCTGTAGGGCTACGCAAGCGGTTCCCAAAGAGCTTTAGAACAAGGCATAGTTTTCCCTGCTGGCTCTTTGGGCGGGGGACCCATCTCCAGCCGTATGGCCATTTTTGAGCCTGGCGCGGCGCCAAGTGGGAAAGGGTGGCTTTGAGGTTGAAGGCAGGAGCAAAGCCTGCAGCCCTAAGGTCTGTGGGGCTACGCAAGCGGTTCCCAAAGAGCTTTAGAACAAGGCATAGTTTTCCCTGCTAGCTCTTAGGGCATGGGACCCATCTACAGCCATAGGCCATTTTTCTGCCTGGCGCGGTGCGTAGTGGGAAAGGGTGGTTTTGAGGCTGAAGGCAGCAGGAAAGCCTGCAGCCCCCAGGTCTGTGGGGCCAAGCAAGCGGTTCCCAAAGAGCTTTAGAACAAGGCATAGTTTTCCCTGATGGCTCTTTGGGCATGGGACCCATCTCCAGCCATAGGCCATTTTTGTGCCTGATAGGGCGCCAAGTGGGAAAGGGTGGCTTTGAGGCTGAAGGCAGCAGGAAAGCCTGCAGCCCCAGGTCTGTGGGGCTACGCAAGCGGTTCCCAAAGAGCTTTAGAACAAGGCATAGTTTTCCCTGCTGGCTCTTTGGGCGGGGGACCCATCTCCAGCCGTATGGCCATTTTTGTGCCTAGCGCGGCGCCAAGTGGGAAAGGGTGGTGTCGAGGCTGAAGGCAGCAGGAAAGCCCGCAGCCCCCAGGTCTGTGGGGCTACGCAAGCGGTTCCCAAAGAGCTTTAGAACAAGGCATAGTTTTCCCTGCTGTCTCTTTGGGCGGGGGACCCATCTCCAGCCGTATGGCCATTTTTGTGCCTGGCGCGGTGCCAAGTGGGAAAGGGTGGCTTTGAGGCTGAAGGCAGGAGCAAAGCCTGCAGCCCTAAGGTCTGTGTGGCTACGCAAGCGGTTCCCAAAGAGCTTCAGAACAAGGCATAGTTTTCCCTGCTGGCTGTTAGGGCATGGGACCCATCTCCAGCCATAGGCCATTTTTGTGCCTGGCGCGGTGCCAAGTGGGAAAGGGTGGTGTCGAGTCTGAAGGCAGCAGGAAAGCCTGCAGCCCCCAGGTCTGTGGGGCTACGCAAGCGGTTCCCAAAGAGCTTTAGAACAATGCATAGTTTTCCTTGCTGGGTCTTTGGGCATGGGCCCCATCTCCAGCCATAGGCCATTTTTGTGCCTGGCGCGGTGCGTAGTGGGAAAGGGTGGCTTTGAGGCTGAAGGCAGCAGGAAAGCCTGCAGCCCCCAGGTCTGTGCGGCTACGCAAGCGGTTCCCAAAGAGCTTTAGAACAAGGCCTAGTTTTCCCTGCTGGCTCTTTGGGCGGGGGACCCATCTCCAGCCATAGACCATTTTTGTGCCTAGCGCTGCGCCAAGTGGGAAAGGGTGGTGTCGAGGCTGAAGGCAGCAGGAGAGCCTGCAGCCCCCAGGTCTGTGGGGCTACGCAAGCGGTTCCCAAAGAGCTTTAGAACAAGGCATAGTTTTCCCTGCTGGCTCTTTGGGCGGGGGACCCATCTCCAGCCGTATGGCCATTTTTGAGCCTGGCGCGGCGCCAAGTGGGAAAGGGTGGTTTTGAGGCTGAAGGCAGCAGGAAAGCCCGCAGCACCCCAGGTCTGTGGGGCTACGCAAGCGGTTCCCAAAGAGCTTTAGAACAAGGCGTAGTTTTCACTGCTGGCTCTTTGGGCGTGGGACCCATCTCCAGCCGTATGGCCATTTTTGTGCCTGGCCTGGCGCGAAGCGGGAAAGGGTGGCTTTGAGGCTGAAGGCAGCAGCAAAGCCCGCAGCCCCCAGGTCTGTGGGGCTACGCAAGCGGTTCCCAAAGAGCTTTAGAACAAGGCATAGTTTTCCCTGCTGGCTCTTTGGGCGGGGGACCCATCTCCAGCCGTATGGCCATTTTTGTGCCTGGCACGGCGCCAAGTGGGAAAGGGTGGTTTTGAGGGTGAAGGCAGCAGGAAAGCCCACAGCCCCCAGGTCTGTGGGGCTATGCAAGCGGTTCCCAAAGAGCTTTAGAACAAGGCATAGTTTTCCCTGATGGCTCTTTGGGCATGGGACCCATCTCCACCATTGGCCATTTTTGTGCCTGGCGCCGCGCCAAGTGGGAAAGGGTGCTGTCGAGGCTGAAGGCAGCAGGAAAGCCTGCAGCCCCCAGGTCTGTGCGGCTACGCAAGCGGTTCCCAAAGAGCTTTAGAACAAGGCATAGTTTTCCCTGCTGGCTCTTTTGGCATGGGACCCATCTCCAGCCGTATGGCAATTTTTGTGCCTGGCCCGGCGCCAAGTGGGAAAGGGTGGTTTTGAGGCTGAAGGCAGCAGGAAAGCCTGCAGGCCCCACGTCTGTGGGGCTACGCAAGTGGTTCCCAAAGAGCTTTAGAACAAGGCATAGTTTTCCTTGCTGGGCCTTTGGGCATGGGACCCATTTCCAGCCGTATGGCCATTTTTGTGCCTGATGCGGCGCCAAGTGGGAAAGGGTGGCTTTGAGGTTGAAGGCAGCAGGAAAACCCGCAGCCCCCAGGTCTGTGGGGCTACGCAAGTGGTTCCCAAATAGCTTTAGAACAAGGCATAGTTTTCCCTGCTGGCTCTTCGGGCGGGGGACCCATCTCCAGCCGTATGGCCATTTTTGTGCCTGATGGGGCGCCAAGTGGGAAAGGGTGGTTTTGAGGCTGAAGGCAGCAGGAAAGCCCGCAGCCCCCAGGTCTGTGGGGCTATGCAAGCGGTTCCCAAAGAGCTTTAGAACAAGGCATAGTTTTCCCTGCTGGCTCTTTGGACGGGGGACCCATCTCCAGCCATAGGCCATTTTTGTGCCTGGCGCGGCGCCAAGTGGGAAAGGGTGGTGTCGAGGCTGAAGGCAGCAGGAAAGCCCGCAGCCCCCAGATCTTTGGGGCTACGCAAGCGGTTCCCAAAGAGCTTTAGAACAAGGCATAGTTTTCCCTGCTGGCTCTTTGGGCGGGGGACCCATCTCCAGCCATAGACCATTTTTGTGCCTAGCGCGGCGCCAAGTGGGAAAGGGTGGCTTTGAGGCTGAAGGCAGCAGCAAAGCCTGCAGGCCCCACGTCTGTGGGGCCACGCAAGCGGTTCCCAAAGAGCTTTAGAACAAGGCATAGTTTTCCTTGCTGGCTCTTTGGGCATGGGACCGATCTCCAGCCATAGGCCATTTTTTTGCCTGATGGAGTGCCAAGTGGGAAAGGGTGGCTTTGAGGCTGAAGGCAGCAGGAAAGCCTGCAGCCCCCAGGTCTGTGGGGCTACGCAAGCGGTTCCCAAAGAGCTTTAGAACAAGGCATAGTTTTCCCTGCTGGCTCTTTGGGCGGGGGACCCATCTCCAGCCGTATGGCCATTTTTGTGCCTGGCCCGGCGCCAAGCGGGAAAGGGTGGCTTTGAGGCTGAAGGCAGCAGGAGAGCCCGCAGCCCCCACGTCTGTGGGGCCAAGCAAGCGGTTCCCAAAGAGCTTTAGAACAAGGCATAGTTTTCCCTGCTGTCTCTTTGGGCGGGGGACCCATCTCCAGCCGTATGGCCATTTTTGTGCCTGGCGCGGTGCCAAGTGGGAAAGGGTGGCTTTGAGGCTGAAGGCAGGAGCAAAGCCTGCAGCCCTAAGGTCTGTGTGGCTACGCAAGCGGTTCCCAAAGAGCTTCAGAACAAGGCATAGTTTTCCCTGCTGGCTCTTTGGGCATGGGACCCATCTCCAGCCATAGGCCATTTTTGTGCCTGGCGCGGTGCCAAGTGGGAAAGGGTGGTGTCGAGTCTGAAGGCAGCAGGAAAGCCTGCAGCCCCCAGGTCTGTGGGGCTACGCAAGCGGTTCCCAAAGAGCTTTAGAACAATGCATAGTTTTCCTTGCTGGGTCTTTGGGCATGGGACCCATCTCCAGCCATAGGCCATTTTTGTGCCTGGCGCGGTGCGTAGTGGGAAAGGGTGGCTTTGAGGCTGAAGGCAGCAGGAAAGCCTGCAGCCCCCAGGTCTGTGCGGCTACGCAAGCGGTTCCCAAAGAGCTTTAGAACAAGGCCTAGTTTTCCCTGCTGGCTCTTTGGGCGGGGGACCCATCTCCAGCCGTATGGCCATTTTTGTGCCTAGCGCGGCGCCAAGTGGGAAAGGGTGGTGTCGAGGCTGAAGGCAGCAGGAGAGCCTGCAGCCCCCAGGTCTGTGTGGCTACGCAAGCGGTTCCCAAAGAGCTTTAGAACAAGGCGTAGTTTTCACTGCTGGCTCTTTGGGCGTGGGACCCATCTCCAGCCGTATGGCCATTTTTGTGCCTGGCGTGGCGCGAAGCGGGAAAGGGTGGCTTTGAGGCTGAAGGCAGCAGCAAAGCCCACAGCCCCCAGGTCTGTGGGGCTACGCAAGCGGTTCCCAAAGAGCTTTAGAACAAGGCATAGTTTTCCCTGCTGGCTCTTTGGGCGGGGGACCCATCTCCAGCCGTATGGCCATTTTTGTGCCTGGCACGGCGCCAAGTGGGAAAGGGTGGTGTCGAGGCTGAAGGCAGCAGGAAAGCCCGCAGCCCCCATGTCTGTAGGGCTACGCAAGCGGTTCCCAAAGAGCTTTAGAACAAGGCATAGTTTTCCCTGCTGGCTCTCTGGGCGGGGGACCCATCTCCAGCCATAGACCATTTTTGTGCCTGGCACGGCGCCAAGTGGGAAAGGGTGGTGTCGAGGCTGAAGGCAGCAGGAAAGCCCGCAGCCCCCATGTCTGTAGGGCTACGCAAGCGGTTCCCAAAGAGCTTTAGAACAAGGCATAGTTTTCCCTGCTGGCTCTCTGGGCGGGGGACCCATCTCCAGCCATAGACCATTTTTGTGCCTAGCGCGGCGCCAAGTGGGAAAGGGTGGCTTTGAGGCTGAAGGCAGCAGCAAAGCCTGCAGGCCCCACGTCTGTGGGGCCACGCAAGCGGTTCCCAAAGAGCTTTAGAACAAGGCATAGTTTTCCTTGCTGGGTCTTTGGGCATGGGACCGATCTCCAGCCATAGGCCATTTTTTTGCCTGATGGAGTGCCAAGTGGGAAAGGGTGGCTTTGAGGCTGAAGGCAGCAGGAAAGCCTGCAGCCCCCAGGTCTGTGGGGCTACGCAAGCGGTTCCCAAAGAGCTTTAGAACAAGGCATAATTTTCCTTGCTGGCTCTTTGGGCATGGGACCCATCTCCAGCCATAGGCCATTTTTGTGCCTGATGCGGCGCCAAGTGGGAAAGGGTGGCTTTGAGGCTGAAGGCAGCAGGAAAGGCCGCAGCCCCCAGGTCTGTGCGGCTACGCAAGCGGTTCCCAAAGAGCTTTAGAACAAGGCATAATTTTCCTTGCTGGCTCTCTGGGCGGGGGACCCATCTCCAGCCGTATGGCCATTTTTGTGCCTAGCGCGACGCCAAGTGGGAAAGGGTGGCTTTGAGGCTGAAGGCAGCAGCAAAGCCTGCAGCCCCCAGGTCTGTGGGGCTACGCAAGCGGTTCCCAAAGAGCTTTAGAACAAGGCATAGTTTTCCCTGCTGGCTCTTTGGGCATGGGACCCATCTCCAGCCATAGGCCATTTTTGTGCCTGGCGCGACGCCAAGTGGGAAAGGGTGGCTTTGAGGCTGAAGGCAGCAGGAAAGCCCGCAGCGCCAGGTCTGTGGGGCTACGCAAGCGGTTCCCAAAGAGCTTTAGAACAAGGCATAATTTTCCTTGCTGGCTCTCTGGGCGGGGGACCCATCTCCAGCCGTATGGCCATTTTTGTGCCTGGCGCGGCGCCAAGTGGGAAAGGGTGGTGTCGAGGCTGAAGGCAGCAGGAAAGCCCGCAGCCCCCACGTGTGTGGGGCTACGCAAGCGGTTCCCAAAGAGCTTTAGAACAAGGCATAGTTTTCCCTGCTGGCTCTTTGGGCGGGGGACCCATCTCCAGCCGTATGGCCATTTTTGTGCCTGGCGCGGCGCCAAGTGGGAAAGGGTGGCTTTGAGGCTGAAGGCAGCAGCAAAGCCTGCAGGCCCCACGTCTGTGGGGCCACGCAAGCGGTTCCCAAAGAGCTTTAGAACAAGGCATAGTTTTCCTTGCTGGGTCTTTGGGCATGGGACCGATCTCCAGCCATAGGCCATTTTTTTGCCTGATGGAGTGCCAAGTGGGAAAGGGTGGCTTTGAGGCTGAAGGCAGCAGGAAAGCCTGCAGCCCCCAGGTCTGTGGGGCTACGCAAGCGGTTCCCAAAGAGCTTTAGAACAAGGCATAATTTTCCTTGCTGGCTCTTTGGGCATGGGACCCATCTGCAGCCATAGGCCATTTTTGTGCCTGATGCGGCGCCAAGTGGGAAAGGGTGGCTTTGAGGCTGAAGGCAGCAGGAAAGGCCGCAGCCCCCAGGTCTGTGCGGCTACGCAAGCGGTTCCCAAAGAGCTTTAGAACAAGGCATAATTTTCCTTGCTGGCTCTCTGGGCGGGGGACCCATCTCCAGCCGTATGGCCATTTTTGTGCCTAGCGCGACGCCAAGTGGGAAAGGGTGGCTTTGAGGCTGAAGGCAGCAGCAAAGCCTGCAGCCCCCAGGTCTGTGGGGCTACGCAAGCGGTTCCCAAAGAGCTTTAGAACAAGGCATAGTTTTCCCTGCTGGCTCTTTGGGCATGGGACCCATCTCCAGCCATAGGCCATTTTTGTGCCTGGCGCGACGCCAAGTGGGAAAGGGTGGCTTTGAGGCTGAAGGCAGCAGGAAAGCCCGCAGCGCCAGGTCTGTGGGGCTACGCAAGCGGTTCCCAAAGAGCTTTAGAACAAGGCATAATTTTCCTTGCTGGCTCTCTGGGCGGGGGGACCCATCTCCAGCCGTATGGCCATTTTTGTGCCTGGCGCGGCGCCAAGTGGGAAAGGGTGGTGTCGAGGCTGAAGGCAGCAGGAAAGCCCGCAGCCCCCACGTGTGTGGGGCTACGCAAGCGGTTCCCAAAGAGCTTTAGAACAAGGCATAGTTTTCCCTGCTGGCTCTTTGGGCGGGGGACCCATCTCCAGCCGTATGGCCATTTTTGTGCCTGGCGCGGCGCCAAGTGGGAAAGGGTGGTTTTGAGGCTGAAGGCAGCAGGAAAGCCCGCAGCCCCCAGGTCTGTGGGGCTACGCAAGCGGTTCCCAAAGAGCTTTAGAACAAGGCATAGTTTTCCCTGCTGGCTCTTTGGGCGGGGGACCCATCTCCAGCCGTATGGCCATTTTTGTGCTTGGCGCGGCGCCAAGTGGGAAAGGGTGGTGTCGAGGCTGAAGGCAGCAGGAAAGCCCACAGCCCCCAGGTCTGTGGGGCTACGCAAGTGGTTCCCAAAGAGCTTTAGAACAAGGCATAGTTTTCCCTGCTAGCTCTTTGGGCGGGAGACCCATCTCCAGCCGTATGGCCATTTTTGTGCCTGGCGCGGTGCGTAGTGGGAAAGGCTGGTTTTGAGGCTGAAGGCAGCAGGAAAGCCTGCAGCCCCCAGGTCTGTGGGGCCAAGCAAGCGGTTCCCAAAGAGCTTTAGAACAAGGCATAGTTTTCCCTGATGGCTCTTTGGGCATGGGACCCATCTCCAGCCATAGGCCATTTTTGTGCCTGATAGGGCGCCAAGTGGGAAAGGGTGGCTTTGAGGCTGAAGGCAGCAGGAAAGCCTGCAGCCCCCAGGTCTGTGGGGCTACGCAAGCGGTTCCCAAAGAGCTTTAGAACAAGGCATAGTTTTCCCTGCTGGCTCTTTGGGCGGGGGACCCATCTCCAGCCGTATGGCCATTTTTGTGCCTGGCACGGCGCCAAGTGGGAAAGGGTGGTGTCGAGGCTGAAGGCAGCAGGAAAGCCCGCAGCCCCCATGTCTGTAGGGCTACGCAAGCGGTTCCCAAAGAGCTTTAGAACAAGGCATAGTTTTCCCTGCTGGCTCTCTGGGCGGGGGACCCATCTCCAGCCATAGACCATTTTTGTGCCTAGCGCGGCGCCAAGTGGGAAAGGGTGGCTTTGAGGCTGAAGGCAGCAGCAAAGCCTGCAGGCCCCACGTCTGTGGGGCCACGCAAGCGGTTCCCAAAGAGCTTTAGAAAAAGGCATAGTTTTCCTTGCTGGGTCTTTGGGCATGGGACCGATCTCCAGCCATAGGCCATTTTTTTGCCTGATGGAGTGCCAAGTGGGAAAGGGTGGCTTTGAGGCTGAAGGCAGCAGCAAAGCCTGCAGCCCCCAGGTCTGTGGGGCTACGCAAGCGGTTCCCAAAGAGCTTTAGAACAAGGCATAGTTTTCCCTGCTGGCTCTTTGGGCATGGGACCCATCTCCAGCCATAGGCCATTTTTGTGCCTGGCGCGACGCCAAGTGGGAAAGGGTGGCTTTGAGGCTGAAGGCAGCAGGAAAGCCCGCAGCGCCAGGTCTGTGGGGCTACGCAAGCGGTTCCCAAAGAGCTTTAGAACAAGGCATAATTTTCCTTGCTGGCTCTCTGGGCGGGGGACCCATCTCCAGCCGTATGGCCATTTTTGTGCCTGGCGCGGCGCCAAGTGGGAAAGGGTGGTGTCGAGGCTGAAGGCAGCAGGAAAGCCCGCAGCCCCCACGTGTGTGGGGCTACGCAAGCGGTTCCCAAAGAGCTTTAGAACAAGGCATAGTTTTCCCTGCTGGCTCTTTGGGCGGGGGACCCATCTCCAGCCGTATGGCCATTTTTGTGCCTGGCGCGGCGCCAAGTGGGAAAGGGTGGTTTTGAGGCTGAAGGCAGCAGGAAAGCCCGCAGCCCCCAGGTCTGTGGGGCTACGCAAGCGGTTCCCAAAGAGCTTTAGAACAAGGCATAGTTTTCCCTGCTGGCTCTTTGGGCGGGGGACCCATCTCCAGCCGTATGGCCATTTTTGTGCCTGGCCCGGCGCCAAGCGGGAAAGGGTGGCTTTGAGGCTGAAGGCAGCAGCAAAGCCCACACCCCCAGGTCTGTGGGGCTACGCAAGCGGTTCCCAAAGAGCTTTAGAAAAAGGCATAGTTTTCCCTGCTGGCTCTTTGGGCGGGGGACCCATCTCCAGCCGTATGGCCATTTTTGTGCTTGGCGCGGCGCCAAGTGGGAAAGGGTGGTGTCGAGGCTGAAGGCAGCAGGAAAGCCCACAGCCCCCAGGTCTGTGGGGCTACGCAAGTGGTTCCCAAAGAGCTTTAGAACAAGGCATAGTTTTCCCTGCTAGCTCTTTGGGCGGGGGACCCATCTCCAGCCGTATGGCCATTTTTGTGCCTGGCGCGGTGCGTAGTGGGAAAGGGTGGTTTTGAGGCTGAAGGCAGCAGGAAAGCCTGCAGCCCCCAGGTCTGTGGGGCCAAGCAAGCGGTTCCCAAAGAGCTTTAGAACAAGGCATAGTTTTCCCTGATGGCTCTTTGGGCATGGGACCCATCTCCAGCCATAGGCCATTTTTGTGCCTGATAGGGCGCCAAGTGGGAAAGGGTGGCTTTGAGGCTGAAGGCAGCAGGAAAGCCTGCAGCCCCCAGGTCTGTGGGGCTACGCAAGCGGTTCCCAAAGAGCTTTAGAACAAGGCATAGTTTTCCCTGCTGGCTCTTTGGACGGGGGACCCATTTCCAGCCGTATGGCCATTTTTGTGCCTGGCGCGGTGCGTAGTGGTAAAGGGTGGTTTTGACGCTGAAGGCAGCAGGAAAGCCCGCAGCCCCCAGGTCTTTGCGGCTACGCAAGCGGTTCCCAAAGAGCTTTAGAACAAGGCATAGTTTTCCCTGCTGGCTCTTTGGGCATGGGACCCATCTCCAGCCATAGGCCATTTTTGTGCCTGGCGCGGCGCCAAGTGGGAAAGGGTGCTGTCGAGGCTGAAGGCAGCAGCAAAGCCTGCAGCCCCCAGGTCTGTGGGGCTATGCAAGCGGTTCCCAAAGAGCTTTAGAACAAGGCATAGTTTTCCCTGCTGGCTCTTTGGGCGGGGGACCCATCTCCAGTCGTATGGCTATTTTTATGCCTGGCGCGGTGCGTAGTGGGAAAGGGTGGTTTTGAGGCTGAAGGCAGCAGCAAAGCCTGCAGCCCCCAGGTCTGTGCGGCTACGCAAGCGGTTCCCAAAGAGCTTTAGAACAAGGCATAGTTTTCCCTGCTGGCTCTTTGGGCGGGGGACCCATCTCCAGCCGTATGGCCATTTTTGTGCCTGGCACGGCGCCAAGTGGGAAAGGGTGGTGTCGAGGCTGAAGGCAGCAGGAAAGCCCGCAGCCCCCATGTCTGTAGGGCTACGCAAGCGGTTCCCAAAGAGCTTTAGAACAAGGCATAGTTTTCCCTGCTGGCTCTCTGGGCGGGGGACCCATCTCCAGCCATAGACCATTTTTGTGCCTAGCGCGGCGCCAAGTGGGAAAGGGTGGCTTTGAGGCTGAAGGCAGCAGCAAAGCCTGCAGGCCCCACGTCTGTGGGGCCACGCAAGCGGTTCCCAAAGAGCTTTAGAACAAGGCATAGTTTTCCTTGCTGGGTCTTTGGGCATGGGACCGATCTCCAGCCATAGGCCATTTTTTTACCTGATGGAGTGCCAAGTGGGAAAGGGTGGCTTTGAGGCTGAAGGCAGCAGGAAAGCCTGCAGCCCCCAGGTCTGTGGGGCTACGCAAGCGGTTCCCAAAGAGCTTTAGAACAAGGCATAGTTTTCCTTGCTGGCTCTTTGGGCATGGGCCCCATCTCCAGCCATAGGCCATTTTTGTGCCTGGCGCGGCGCCAAGTGGGAAAGGGTGGCTTTGAGGCTGAAGGCAGCAGGAAAGCCCGCAGCCCCCAGGTCTGTGCGGCTACGCAAGCGGTTCCCAAAGAGCTTTAGAACAAGGCAAAATTTTCCTTGCTGGCTCTCTGGGCGGGGGACCCATCTCCAGCCGTATGGCCATTTTTGTGCCTAGCGCGACGCCAAGTGGGAAAGGGTGGATTTGAGGCTGAAGGCAGCAGCAAAGCCTGCAGCCCCCAGGTCTGTGGGGCTACGCAAGCGGTTCCCAAAGAGCTTTAGAACAAGGCATAGTTTTCCCTGCTGGGTCTTTGGGCATGGGACCCATCTCCAGCCATAGGCCATTTTTGTGCCTGGCGCGACACCAAGTGGGAAAGGGTGGCTTTGAGGCTGAAGGCAGCAGGAAAGCCTGCAGCGCCAGGTCTGTGGGGCTACGCAAGCGGTTCCCAAAGAGCTTTAGAACAAGGCATAATTTTCCTTGCTGGCTCTCTGGGCGGGGGACCCATCTCCAGCCGTATGGCCATTTTTGTGCCTGGCGCGGCGCCAAGTGGGAAAGGGTGGTGTCGAGGCTGAAGGCAGCAGGAAAGCCCGCAGCCCCCAGGTCTGTGGGGCTACGCAAGCGGTTCCCAAAGAGCTTTAGAACAAGGCATAGTTTTCCCTGCTGGCTCTTTGGGCGGGGGACCCATCTCCAGCCGTATGGCCATTTTTGTGCCTGGCGCGGTGCGTAGTGGGAAAGGGTGGTTTTGAGGCTGAAGGCAGCAGGAAAACCTGCAGCCCCCAGGTCTGTGGGGCCAAGCAAGCGGTTCCCAAAGAGCTTTAGAAGAAGGCATAGTTTTCCCTGCTGGCTCTTTGGACAGGGGACCCATTTCCAGCCGTATGGCCATTTTTGTGCCTGGCGCGGTGCGTAGTGGTAAAGGGTGGTTTTGACGCTGAAGGCAGCAGCAAAGCCCGCAGCCCCCAGGTCTGTGGGGCTACGCAAGCGGTTCCCAAAGAGCTTTAGAACAAGGCATAGTTTTCCCTGCTGGCTCTTTGGGCATGGGACCGATCTCCAGCCATAGGCCATTTTTTTACCTGATGGAGTGCCAAGTGGGAAAGGGTGGCTTTGAGGCTGAAGGCAGCAGGAAAGCCTGCAGCGCCAGGTCTGTGGGGCTACGCAAGCGGTTCCCAAAGAGCTTTAGAACAAGGCATAATTTTCCTTGCTGGCTCTCTGGGCGGGGGACCCATCTCCAGCCATAGGCCATTTTTGTGCCTGGCGCGGCGCCAAGTGGGAAAGGGTGGCTTTGAGGCTGAAGGCAGCAGGAAAGCCCGCAGCCCCCAGGTCTGTGCGGCTACGCAAGCGGTTCCCAAAGAGCTTTAGAACAAGGCAAAATTTTCCTTGCTGGCTCTCTGGGCGGGGGACCCATCTCCAGCCGTATGGCCATTTTTGTGCCTAGCGCGACGCCAAGTGGGAAAGGGTGGATTTGAGGCTGAAGGCAGCAGCAAAGCCTGCAGCCCCCAGGTCTGTGGGGCTACGCAAGCGGTTCCCAAAGAGCTTTAGAACAAGGCATAGTTTTCCCTGCTGGGTCTTTGGGCATGGGACCCATCTCCAGCCATAGGCCATTTTTGTGCCTGGCGCGACACCAAGTGGGAAAGGGTGGCTTTGAGGCTGAAGGCAGCAGGAAAGCCTGCAGCGCCAGGTCTGTGGGGCTACGCAAGCGGTTCCCAAAGAGCTTTAGAACAAGGCATAATTTTCCTTGCTGGCTCTCTGGGCGGGGGACCCATCTCCAGCCGTATGGCCATTTTTGTGCCTGGCGCGGCGCCAAGTGGGAAAGGGTGGTGTCGAGGCTGAAGGCAGCAGGAAAGCCCGCAGCCCCCAGGTCTGTGGGGCTACGCAAGCGGTTCCCAAAGAGCTTTAGAACAAGGCATAGTTTTCCCTGCTGGCTCTTTGGGCGGGGGACCCATCTCCAGCCGTATGGCCATTTTTGTGCCTGGCGCGGTGCGTAGTGGGAAAGGGTGGTTTTGAGGCTGAAGGCAGCAGGAAAACCTGCAGCCCCCAGGTCTGTGGGGCCAAGCAAGCGGTTCCCAAAGAGCTTTAGAAGAAGGCATAGTTTTCCCTGCTGGCTCTTTGGACAGGGGACCCATTTCCAGCCGTATGGCCATTTTTGTGCCTGGCGCGGTGCGTAGTGGTAAAGGGTGGTTTTGACGCTGAAGGCAGCAGCAAAGCCCGCAGCCCCCAGGTCTGTGGGGCTACGCAAGCGGTTCCCAAAGAGCTTTAGAACAAGGCATAGTTTTCCCTGCTGGCTCTTTGGGCGGGGGACCCATCTCCAGCCGTATGGCCATTTTTGTGCCTGGCGCGGCGCCAAGTGGGAAAGGGTGGTTTTGAGGCTGAAGGCAGCAGCAAAGCCTGCAGCCCCCAGGTCTGTGGGGCCAAGCAAGCGGTTCCCAAAGAGCTTTAGAAGAAGGCATAGTTTTCCCTGCTGGCTCTTTGGGCATGGGACCCATCTCCAGCCATAGGCCATTTTTGTGCCTGGCGCGGCGCCAAGTGGGAAAGGGTGGCTTTGAGGCTGAAGGCAGCAGCAAAGCCTGCAGGCCCCACGTCTGTGGGGCCACGCAAGCGGTTCCCAAAGAGCTTTAGAACAAGGCATAGTTTTCCTTGCTGGGTCTTTGGGCATGGGACCGATCTCCAGCCATAGGCCATTTTTTTGCCTGATGGAGTGCCAAGTGGGAAAGGGTGGCTTTGAGGCTGAAGGCAGCAGGAAAGCCTGCAGCCCCCAGGTCTGTGGGGCTACGCAAGCGGTTCCCAAAGAGCTTTAGAACAAGGCATAGTTTTCCTTGCTGGCTCTTTGGGCATGGGACCCATCTCCAGCCATAGGCCATTTTTGTGCCTGATGCGGCGCCAAGTGGGAAAGGGTGGCTTTGAGGCTGAAGGCAGCAGCAAAGCCCGCAGCCCCCAGGTCTGTGCGGCTACGCAAGCGGTTCCCAAAGAGCTTTAGAACAAGGCATAATTTTCCTTGCTGGCTCTCTGGGCGGGGGACCCATCTCCAGCCGTATGGCCATTTTTGTGCCTAGCGCGACGCCAAGTGGGAAAGGGTGGCTTTGAGGCTGAAGGCAGCAGGAAAGCCCGCAGCCCCCAGGTCTGTGGGGCTACGCAAGCGGTTCCCAAAGAGCTTTAGAACAAGGCATAGTTTTCCCTGCTGGCTCTTTGGGCATGGGACCCATCTCCAGCCGTATGGCCATTTTTGTGCCTGGCGCGGCGCCAAGTGGGAAAGGGTGGTTTTGAGGCTGAAGGCAGCAGGAAAGCCCGCAGCCCCCAGGTCTTTGGGGCTACGCAAGCGGTTCCCAAAGAGCTTTAGAACAAGGCATAGTTTTCCCTGCTGGCTCTTTGGGCGGGGGACCCAGCTCCAGCCATAGGCCATTTTTGTGCCTGGCGCGGCGCCAAGTGGGAAAGGGTGGCTTTGAGGCTGAAGGCAGCAGGAAAGCCTGCAGCCCCCAGGTCTGTGGGGCTACGCAAGCGGTTCCCAAAGAGCTTTAGAACAAGGCATAGTTTTCCTTGCTGGCTCTTTGGGCATGGGACCCATTTCCAGCCATAGGCCATTTTTGTGCCTGATGCGGCGCCAAGTGGGAAAGGGTGGCTTTGACGCTGAAGGCAGCAGGAAAGCCCGCAGCCCCCAGGTCTGTGCGGCTACGCAAGCGGTTCCCAAAGAGATTTAGAACAAGGCATAATTTTCCTTGCTGGCTCTCTGGACGGGGGACCCATTTCCAGCCGTATGGCCATTTTTGTGCCTGGCGCGGTGCGTAGTGGTAAAAGGGTGGTTTTGACGCTGAAGGCAGCAGGAAAGCCCGCAGCCCCCAGGTCTGTGCGGCTACGCAAGCGGTTCCCAAAGAGCTTTAGAACAAGGCATAGTTTTCCCTGCTGGCTCTTTGGGCATGGGACCCATCTCCAGCCATAGGCCATTTTTGTGCCTGGCGCGGCGCCAAGTGGGAAAGGGTGGCTTTGAGGCTGAAGGCAGCAGCAAAGCCTGCAGGCCCCACGTCTGTGGGGCCACGCAAGCGGTTCCCAAAGAGCTTTAGAACAAGGCATAGTTTTCCTTGCTGGGTCTTTGGGCATGGGACCGATCTCCAGCCATAGGCCATTTTTTTGCCTGATGGAGTGCCAAGTGGGAAAGGGTGGCTTTGAGGCTGAAGGCAGCAGGAAAGCCTGCAGCCCCCAGGTCTGTGGGGCTACGCAAGCGGTTCCCAAAGAGCTTTAGAACAAGGCATAGTTTTCCTTGCTGGCTCTTTGGGCATGGGACCCATCTCCAGCCATAGGCCATTTTTGTGCCTGATGCGGCGCCAAGTGGGAAAGGGTGGCTTTGACGCTGAAGGCAGCAGGAAAGCCCGCAGCCCCCAGGTCTGTGCGGCTACGCAAGCGGTTCCCAAAGAGATTTAGAACAAGGCATAATTTTCCTTGCTGGCTCTCTGGGCGGGGGACCCATCTCCAGCCGTATGGCCATTTTTGTGCCTAGCGCGACGCCAAGTGGGAAAGGGTGGCTTTGAGGCTGAACTCAGCAGCAAAGCCCGCAGCCCCCAGGTCTGTGGGGCTACGCAAGCGGTTCCCAAAGAGCTTTAGAACAAGGCATAGTTTTCCCTGCTGGGTCTTTGGGCATGGGACCCATCTCCAGCCATAGGCCATTTTTGTGCCTGGCGCGGCGCCAAGTGGGAAAGGGTGGTGTCGAGGCTGAAGGCAGCAGGAAAGCCCGCAGCCCCCAGGTCTGTGGGGCTACACAAGCGGTTCCCAAAGAGCTTTAGAACAAGGCATAGTTTTCCCTGCTGGCTCTTTGGGCGGGGGACCCATCTCCAGCCGTATGGCCATTTTTGTGCCTAGCGCGACGCCAAGTGGGAAAGGGTGGTTTTGAGGCTGAAGGCAGCAGGAAAGCCTGCAGCCCCCAGGTCTGTGGGGCTACGCAAGCGGTTCCCAAAGAGCTTTAGAACAAGGCATAGTTTTCCCTGCTGGGTCTTTGGACGGGGGACCCATTTCCAGCCGTATGGCCATTTTTGTGCCTGGCGCGGTGCGTAGTGGGAAAGGGTGGCTTTGACGCTGAAGGCAGCAGGAAAGCCCGCAGCCCCCAGGTCTGTGCGGCTACGCAAGCGGTTCCCAAAGAGCTTTAGAACAAGGCATAGTTTTCCCTGCTGGCTCTTTGGGCGGGGGACCCATCTCCAGCCGTATGGCCATTTTTGTGCCTGGCGCGGTGCCAAGTGGGAAAGGGTGGTTTTGAGGCTGAAGGCAGCAGCAAAGCCTGCAGCCCCCAGGTCTGTGGGGCCAAGCAAGCGGTTCCCAAAGAGCTTTAGAACAAGGCATAGTTTTCCCTGCTGGCTCTTTGGGCATGGGACCCATCTCCAGCCATAGGCCATTTTTGTGCCTGGCGCGGCGCCAAGTGGGAAAGGGTGGCTTTGAGGCTGAAGGCAGCAGGAAAGCCTGCAGCCCCCAAGTCTCTGGGGCTACGCAAGCAGTTCCCAAAGAGCTTTAGAACAAGGCATAATTTTCCCTGCTGGCTCTCTGGGCGGGGGACCCATCTCCAGCCATAGGCCGTTTTTGTGCCTGGCGCGGCGCCAAGTGGGAAAGGGTGCTGTCGAGGCTGAAGGCAGCAGCAAAGCCTGCAGCCCCCAGGTCTGTGGGGCTATGCAAGCGGTTCCCAAAGAGCTTTAGAACAAGGCATAGTTTTCCCTGCTGGCTCTTTGGGCGGGGGACCCATCTCCAGTCGTATGGCTATTTTTATGCCTGGCGCGGTGCGTAGTGGGAAAGGGTGGTTTTGAGGCTGAAGGCAGCAGGAAAGCCCGCAGCCCCCAGGTCTTTGGGGCTACGCAAGCGGTTCCCAAAGAGCTTTAGAACAAGGCATAGTTTTCCCTGCTGGCTCTTTGGGCGGGGGACCCATCTCCAGCCGTATGGCCATTTTTGTGCCTGGCACGGCGCCAAGTGGGAAAGGGTGGTGTCGAGGCTGAAGGCAGCAGGAAAGCCCGCAGCCCCCATGTCTGTAGGGCTACGCAAGCGGTTCCCAAAGAGCTTTAGAACAAGGCATAGTTTTCCCTGCTGGCTCTCTGGGCGGGGGACCCATCTCCAGCCATAGACCATTTTTGTGCCTAGCGCGGCGCCAAGTGGGAAAGGGTGGCTTTGAGGCTGAAGGCAGCAGCAAAGCCTGCAGGCCCCACGTCTGTGGGGCCACGCAAGCGGTTCCCAAAGAGCTTTAGAACAAGGCATAGTTTTCCTTGCTGGCTCTTTGGGCATGGGACCGATCTCCAGCCATAGGCCATTTTTTTACCTGATGGAGTTCCAAGTGGGAAAGGGTGGCTTTGAGGCTGAAGGCAGCAGGAAAGCCTGCAGCCCCCAGGTCTGTGGGGCTACGCAAGCGGTTCCCAAAGAGCTTTAGAACAAGGCATAGTTTTCCTTGCTGGCTCTTTGGGCATGGGCCCCATCTCCAGCCATAGGCCATTTTTGTGCCTGATGCGGCGCCAAGTGGGAAAGGGTGGCTTTGAGGCTGAAGGCAGCAGGAAATCCCGCAGCCCCCAGGTCTGTGGGGCTACACAAGCGGTTCCCAAAGAGCTTTAGAACAAGGCATAGTTTTCCCTGCTGGCTCTTTGGGCGGGGGACCCATCTCCAGCCGTATGGCCATTTTTGTGCCTGGCGCGGCGCCAAGTGGGAAAGGGTGGTTTTGAGGCTGAAGGCAGCAGGAAAGCCTGCAGCCCCCAGGTCTGTGGGGCTACGCAAGCGGTTCCCAAAGAGCTTTAGAAGAAGGCATAGTTTTCCCTGCTGGCTCTTTGGACGGGGGACCCATTTCCAGCCGTATGGCCATTTTTGTGCCTGGCGCGGTGCGTAGTGGTAAAGGGTGGTTTTGACGCTGAAGGCAGCAGGAAAGCCCGCAGCCCCCAGGTCTGTGTGGCTACGCAAGCGGTTCCCAAAGAGCTTTAGAACAAGGCATAGTTTTCCCTGCTGGCTCTTTGGGCGGGGGACCCATCTCCAGCCGTATGGCCATTTTTGTGCCTGGCGCGGCGCCAAGTGGGAAAGGGTGGTTTTGAGGCTGAAGGCAGCAGCAAAGCCTGCAGCCCCCAGGTCTGTGGGGCCAAGCAAGCGGTTCCCAAAGAGCTTTAGAACAAGGCATAGTTTTCCCTGCTGGCTCTTTGGGCATGGGACCCATCTCCAGCCATAGGCCATTTTTGTGCCTGGCGCGGCGCCAAGTGGGAAAGGGTGGCTTTGAGGCTGAAGGCAGCAGGAAAGCCTGCAGCCCCCAAGTCTCTGGGGCTACGCAAGCAGTTCCCAAAGAGCTTTAGAACAAGGCATAATTTTCCCTGCTGGCTCTCTGGGCGGGGGACCCATCTCCAGCCATAGGCCGTTTTTGTGCCTGGCGCGGCGCCAAGTGGGAAAGGGTGCTGTCGAGGCTGAAGGCAGCAGCAAAGCCTGCAGCCCCCAGGTCTGTGGGGCTATGCAAGCGGTTCCCAAAGAGCTTTAGAACAAGGCATAGTTTTCCCTGCTGGCTCTTTGGGCGGGGGACCCATCTCCAGTCGTATGGCTATTTTTATGCCTGGCGCGGTGCGTAGTGGGAAAGGGTGGTTTTGAGGCTGAAGGCAGCAGGAAAGCCCGCAGCCCCCAGGTCTTTGGGGCTACGCAAGCGGTTCCCAAAGAGCTTTAGAACAAGGCATAGTTTTCCCTGCTGGCTCTCTGGGCGGGGGACCCATCTCCAGCCATAGGCCGTTTTTGTGCCTGGCGCGGCGCCAAGTGGGAAAGGGTGGTGTCGAGGCTGAAGGCAGCAGCAAAGCCTGCAGCCCCCAGGTCTGTGGGGCTATGCAAGCGGTTCCCAAAGAGCTTTAGAACAAGGCATAGTTTTCCCTGCTGGCTCTTTGGGCGGGGGACCCATCTCCAGTCGTATGGCTATTTTTATGCCTGGCGCGGTGCGTAGTGGGAAAGGGTGGTTTTGAGGCTGAAGGCAGCAGGAAAGCCCGCAGCCCCCAGGTCTTTGGGGCTACGCAAGCGGTTCCCAAAGAGCTTTAGAACAAGGCATAGTTTTCCCTGCTGGCTCTTTGGGCGGGGGACCCATCTCCAGCCGTATGGCCATTTTTGTGCCTGGCACGGCGCCAAGTGGGAAAGGGTGGTGTCGAGGCTGAAGGCAGCAGGAAAGCCCGCAGCCCCCATGTCTGTAGGGCTACGCAAGCGGTTCCCAAAGAGCTTTAGAACAAGGCATAGTTTTCCCTGCTGGCTCTTTGGGCGGGGGACCCATCTCCAGCCGTACGGCCATTTTTGTGCCTAGCGCGGCGCCAAGTGGGAAAGGGTGGCTTTGAGGCTGAAGGCAGCAGCAAAGCCTGCAGGCCCCACGTCTGTGGGGCCACGCAAGCGGTTCCCAAAGAGCTTTAGAACAAGGCATAGTTTTCCTTGCTGGCTCTTTGGGCATGGGACCGATCTCCAGCCATAGGCCATTTTTTTACCTGATGGAGTGCCAAGTGGGAAAGGGTGGCTTTGAGGCTGAAGGCAGCAGGAAATCCCGCAGCCCCCAGGTCTGTGGGGCTACACAAGCGGTTCCCAAAGAGCTTTAGAACAAGGCATAGTTTTCCCTGCTGGCTCTTTGGGCGGGGGACCCATCTCCAGCCGTATGGCCATTTTTGTGCCTGGCGCGGCGCCAAGTGGGAAAGGGTGGTTTTGAGGCTGAAGGCAGCAGGAAAGCCTGCAGCCCCCAGGTCTGTGGGGCTACGCAAGCGGTTCCCAAAGAGCTTTAGAAGAAGGCATAGTTTTCCCTGCTGGCTCTTTGGACGGGGGACCCATTTCCAGCCGTATGGCCATTTTTGTGCCTGGCGCGGTGCGTAGTGGTAAAGGGTGGTTTTGACGCTGAAGGCAGCAGGAAAGCCCGCAGCCCCCAGGTCTGTGTGGCTACGCAAGCGGTTCCCAAAGAGCTTTAGAACAAGGCATAGTTTTCCCTGCTGGCTCTTTGGGCGGGGGACCCATCTCCAGCCGTATGGCCATTTTTGTGCCTGGCGCGGCGCCAAGTGGGAAAGGGTGGTTTTGAGGCTGAAGGCAGCAGCAAAGCCTGCAGCCCCCAGGTCTGTGGGGCCAAGCAAGCGGTTCCCAAAGAGCTTTAGAACAAGGCATAGTTTTCCCTGCTGGCTCTTTGGGCATGGGACCCATCTCCAGCCATAGGCCATTTTTGTGCCTGGCGCGGCGCCAAGTGGGAAAGGGTGGCTTTGAGGCTGAAGGCAGCAGGAAAGCCTGCAGCCCCCAAGTCTCTGGGGCTACGCAAGCAGTTCCCAAAGAGCTTTAGAACAAGGCATAATTTTCCCTGCTGGCTCTCTGGGCGGGGGACCCATCTCCAGCCATAGGCCGTTTTTGTGCCTGGCGCGGCGCCAAGTGGGAAAGGGTGCTGTCGAGGCTGAAGGCAGCAGCAAAGCCTGCAGCCCCCAGGTCTGTGGGGCTATGCAAGCGGTTCCCAAAGAGCTTTAGAACAAGGCATAGTTTTCCCTGCTGGCTCTTTGGGCGGGGGACCCATCTCCAGTCGTATGGCTATTTTTATGCCTGGCGCGGTGCGTAGTGGGAAAGGGTGGTTTTGAGGCTGAAGGCAGCAGGAAAGCCCGCAGCCCCCAGGTCTTTGGGGCTACGCAAGCGGTTCCCAAAGAGCTTTAGAACAAGGCATAGTTTTCCCTGCTGGCTCTCTGGGCGGGGGACCCATCTCCAGCCATAGGCCGTTTTTGTGCCTGGCGCGGCGCCAAGTGGGAAAGGGTGGTGTCGAGGCTGAAGGCAGCAGCAAAGCCTGCAGCCCCCAGGTCTGTGGGGCTATGCAAGCGGTTCCCAAAGAGCTTTAGAACAAGGCATAGTTTTCCCTGCTGGCTCTTTGGGCGGGGGACCCATCTCCAGTCGTATGGCTATTTTTATGCCTGGCGCGGTGCGTAGTGGGAAAGGGTGGTTTTGAGGCTGAAGGCAGCAGGAAAGCCCGCAGCCCCCAGGTCTTTGGGGCTACGCAAGCGGTTCCCAAAGAGCTTTAGAACAAGGCATAGTTTTCCCTGCTGGCTCTTTGGGCGGGGGACCCATCTCCAGCCGTATGGCCATTTTTGTGCCTGGCACGGCGCCAAGTGGGAAAGGGTGGTGTCGAGGCTGAAGGCAGCAGGAAAGCCCGCAGCCCCCATGTCTGTAGGGCTACGCAAGCGGTTCCCAAAGAGCTTTAGAACAAGGCATAGTTTTCCCTGCTGGCTCTTTGGGCGGGGGACCCATCTCCAGCCGTACGGCCATTTTTGTGCCTAGCGCGGCGCCAAGTGGGAAAGGGTGGCTTTGAGGCTGAAGGCAGCAGCAAAGCCTGCAGGCCCCACGTCTGTGGGGCCACGCAAGCGGTTCCCAAAGAGCTTTAGAACAAGGCATAGTTTTCCTTGCTGGCTATTTGGGCATGGGACCGATCTCCAGCCATAGGCCATTTTTTTACCTGATGGAGTGCCAAGTGGGAAAGGGTGGCTTTGAGGCTGAAGGCAGCAGGAAAGCCTGCAGCCCCCAGGTCTGTGGGGCTACGCAAGCGGTTCCCAAAGAGCTTTAGAACAAGGCATAGTTTTCCTTGCTGGCTCTTTGGGCATGGGCCCCATCTCCAGCCATAGGCCATTTTTGTGCCTGATGCGGCGCCAAGTGGGAAAGGGTGGCTTTGAGGCTGAAGGCAGCAGGAAAGCCCGCAGCCCCCAGGTCTGTGCGGCTACGCAAGCGGTTCCCAAAGAGCTTTAGAACAAGGCAAAATTTTCCTTGCTGGCTCTCTGGGCGGGGGACCCATCTCCAGCCGTATGGCCATTTTTGTGCCTAGCGCGACGCCAAGTGGGAAAGGGTGGATTTGAGGCTGAAGGCAGCAGCAAAGCCTGCAGCCCCCAGGTCTGTGGGGCTACGCAAGCGGTTCCCAAAGAGCTTTAGAACAAGGCATAGTTTTCCCTGCTGGGTCTTTGGGCATGGGACCCATCTCCAGCCATAGGCCATTTTTGTGCCTGGCGCGACACCAAGTGGGAAAGGGTGGCTTTGAGGCTGAAGGCAGCAGGAAAGCCCGCAGCGCCAGGTCTGTGGGGCTACGCAAGCGGTTCCCAAAGAGCTTTAGAACAAGGCATAATTTTCCTTGCTGGCTCTCTGGGCGGGGGACCCATCTCCAGCCGTATGGCCATTTTTGTGCCTGGCGCGGCGCCAAGTGGGAAAGGGTGGTTTTGAGGCTGAAGGCAGCAGCAAAGCCTGCAGCCCCCAGGTCTGTGGGGCCAAGCAAGCGGTTCCCAAAGAGCTTTAGAACAAGGCATAGTTTTCCCTGCTGGCTCTTTGGGCATGGGACCCATCTCCAGCCATAGGCCATTTTTGTGCCTGGCGCGGCGCCAAGTGGGAAAGGGTGGCTTTGAGGCTGAAGGCAGCAGGAAAGCCTGCAGCCCCCAAGTCTCTGGGGCTACGCAAGCAGTTCCCAAAGAGCTTTAGAACAAGGCATAATTTTCCCTGCTGGCTCTCTGGGCGGGGGACCCATCTCCAGCCATAGGCCGTTTTTGTGCCTGGCGCGGCGCCAAGTGGGAAAGGGTGCTGTCGAGGCTGAAGGCAGCAGCAAAGCCTGCAGCCCCCAGGTCTGTGGGGCTATGCAAGCGGTTCCCAAAGAGCTTTAGAACAAGGCATAGTTTTCCCTGCTGGCTCTTTGGGCGGGGGACCCATCTCCAGTCGTATGGCTATTTTTATGCCTGGCGCGGTGCGTAGTGGGAAAGGGTGGTTTTGAGGCTGAAGGCAGCAGGAAAGCCCGCAGCCCCCAGGTCTTTGGGGCTACGCAAGCGGTTCCCAAAGAGCTTTAGAACAAGGCATAGTTTTCCCTGCTGGCTCTCTGGGCGGGGGACCCATCTCCAGCCATAGGCCGTTTTTGTGCCTGGCGCGGCGCCAAGTGGGAAAGGGTGGTGTCGAGGCTGAAGGCAGCAGCAAAGCCTGCAGCCCCCAGGTCTGTGGGGCTATGCAAGCGGTTCCCAAAGAGCTTTAGAACAAGGCATAGTTTTCCCTGCTGGCTCTTTGGGCGGGGGACCCATCTCCAGTCGTATGGCTATTTTTATGCCTGGCGCGGTGCGTAGTGGGAAAGGGTGGTTTTGAGGCTGAAGGCAGCAGGAAAGCCCGCAGCCCCCAGGTCTTTGGGGCTACGCAAGCGGTTCCCAAAGAGCTTTAGAACAAGGCATAGTTTTCCCTGCTGGCTCTTTGGGCGGGGGACCCATCTCCAGCCGTATGGCCATTTTTGTGCCTGGCACGGCGCCAAGTGGGAAAGGGTGGTGTCGAGGCTGAAGGCAGCAGGAAAGCCCGCAGCCCCCATGTCTGTAGGGCTACGCAAGCGGTTCCCAAAGAGCTTTAGAACAAGGCATAGTTTTCCCTGCTGGCTCTCTGGGCGGGGGACCCATCTCCAGCCATAGACCATTTTTGTGCCTAGCGCGGCGCCAAGTGGGAAAGGGTGGCTTTGAGGCTGAAGGCAGCAGCAAAGCCTGCAGGCCCCACGTCTGTGGGGCCACGCAAGCGGTTCCCAAAGAGCTTTAGAACAAGGCATAGTTTTCCTTGCTGGCTCTTTGGGCATGGGACCGATCTCCAGCCATAGGCCATTTTTTTACCTGATGGAGTGCCAAGTGGGAAAGGGTGGCTTTGAGGCTGAAGGCAGCAGGAAAGCCTGCAGCCCCCAGGTCTGTGGGGCTACGCAAGCGGTTCCCAAAGAGCTTTAGAACAAGGCATAGTTTTCCTTGCTGGCTCTTTGGGCATGGGCCCCATCTCCAGCCATAGGCCATTTTTGTGCCTGATGCGGCGCCAAGTGGGAAAGGGTGGCTTTGAGGCTGAAGGCAGCAGGAAAGCCCGCAGCCCCCAGGTCTGTGCGGCTACGCAAGCGGTTCCCAAAGAGCTTTAGAACAAGGCAAAATTTTCCTTGCTTGCTCTCTGGGCGGGGGACCCATCTCCAGCCGTATGGCCATTTTTGTGCCTAGCGCGACGCCAAGTGGGAAAGGGTGGATTTGAGGCTGAAGGCAGCAGCAAAGCCTGCAGCCCCCAGGTCTGTGGGGCTACGCAAGCGGTTCCCAAAGAGCTTTAGAACAAGGCATAGTTTTCCCTGCTGGGTCTTTGGGCATGGGACCCATCTCCAGCCATAGGCCATTTTTGTGCCTGGCGCGACACCAAGTGGGAAAGGGTGGCTTTGAGGCTGAAGGCAGCAGGAAAGCCCGCAGCGCCAGGTCTGTGGGGCTACGCAAGCGGTTCCCAAAGAGCTTTAGAACAAGGCATAATTTTCCTTGCTGGCTCTCTGGGCGGGGGACCCATCTCCAGCCGTATGGCCATTTTTGTGCCTGGCGCGGCGCCAAGTGGGAAAGGGTGGTTTTGAGGCTGAAGGCAGCAGCAAAGCCTGCAGCCCCCAGGTCTGTGGGGCCAAGCAAGCGGTTCCCAAAGAGCTTTAGAACAAGGCATAGTTTTCCCTGCTGGCTCTTTGGGCATGGGACCCATCTCCAGCCATAGGCCATTTTTGTGCCTGGCGCGGCGCCAAGTGGGAAAGGGTGGCTTTGAGGCTGAAGGCAGCAGGAAAGCCTGCAGCCCCCAAGTCTCTGGGGCTACGCAAGCAGTTCCCAAAGAGCTTTAGAACAAGGCATAATTTTCCCTGCTGGCTCTCTGGGCGGGGGACCCATCTCCAGCCATAGGCCGTTTTTGTGCCTGGCGCGGCGCCAAGTGGGAAAGGGTGCTGTCGAGGCTGAAGGCAGCAGCAAAGCCTGCAGCCCCCAGGTCTGTGGGGCTATGCAAGCGGTTCCCAAAGAGCTTTAGAACAAGGCATAGTTTTCCCTGCTGGCTCTTTGGGCGGGGGACCCATCTCCAGTCGTATGGCTATTTTTATGCCTGGCGCGGTGCGTAGTGGGAAAGGGTGGTTTTGAGGCTGAAGGCAGCAGGAAAGCCCGCAGCCCCCAGGTCTTTGGGGCTACGCAAGCGGTTCCCAAAGAGCTTTAGAACAAGGCATAGTTTTCCCTGCTGGCTCTCTGGGCGGGGGACCCATCTCCAGCCATAGGCCGTTTTTGTGCCTGGCGCGGCGCCAAGTGGGAAAGGGTGGTGTCGAGGCTGAAGGCAGCAGCAAAGCCTGCAGCCCCCAGGTCTGTGGGGCTATGCAAGCGGTTCCCAAAGAGCTTTAGAACAAGGCATAGTTTTCCCTGCTGGCTCTTTGGGCGGGGGACCCATCTCCAGTCGTATGGCTATTTTTATGCCTGGCGCGGTGCGTAGTGGGAAAGGGTGGTTTTGAGGCTGAAGGCAGCAGGAAAGCCCGCAGCCCCCAGGTCTTTGGGGCTACGCAAGCGGTTCCCAAAGAGCTTTAGAACAAGGCATAGTTTTCCCTGCTGGCTCTTTGGGCGGGGGACCCATCTCCAGCCGTATGGCCATTTTTGTGCCTGGCACGGCGCCAAGTGGGAAAGGGTGGTGTCGAGGCTGAAGGCAGCAGGAAAGCCCGCAGCCCCCATGTCTGTAGGGCTACGCAAGCGGTTCCCAAAGAGCTTTAGAACAAGGCATAGTTTTCCCTGCTGGCTCTCTGGGCGGGGGACCCATCTCCAGCCATAGACCATTTTTGTGCCTAGCGCGGCGCCAAGTGGGAAAGGGTGGCTTTGAGGCTGAAGGCAGCAGCAAAGCCTGCAGGCCCCACGTCTGTGGGGCCACGCAAGCGGTTCCCAAAGAGCTTTAGAACAAGGCATAGTTTTCCTTGCTGGCTCTTTGGGCATGGGACCGATCTCCAGCCATAGGCCATTTTTTTACCTGATGGAGTGCCAAGTGGGAAAGGGTGGCTTTGAGGCTGAAGGCAGCAGGAAAGCCTGCAGCCCCCAGGTCTGTGGGGCTACGCAAGCGGTTCCCAAAGAGCTTTAGAACAAGGCATAGTTTTCCTTGCTGGCTCTTTGGGCATGGGCCCCATCTCCAGCCATAGGCCATTTTTGTGCCTGATGCGGCGCCAAGTGGGAAAGGGTGGCTTTGAGGCTGAAGGCAGCAGGAAATCCCGCAGCCCCCAGGTCTGTGGGGCTACACAAGCGGTTCCCAAAGAGCTTTAGAACAAGGCATAGTTTTCCCTGCTGGCTCTTTGGGCGGGGGACCCATCTCCAGTCGTATGGCTATTTTTATGCCTGGCGCGGTGCGTAGTGGGAAAGGGTGGTTTTGAGGCTGAAGGCAGCAGGAAAGCCCGCAGCCCCCAGGTCTTTGGGGCTACGCAAGCGGTTCCCAAAGAGCTTTAGAACAAGGCATAGTTTTCCCTGCTGGCTCTTTGGGCGGGGGACCCATCTCCAGCCGTATGGCCATTTTTGTGCCTGGCACGGCGCCAAGTGGGAAAGGGTGGTGTCGAGGCTGAAGGCAGCAGGAAAGCCCGCAGCCCCCATGTCTGTAGGGCTACGCAAGCGGTTCCCAAAGAGCTTTAGAACAAGGCATAGTTTTCCCTGCTGGCTCTCTGGGCGGGGGACCCATCTCCAGCCATAGACCATTTTTGTGCCTAGCGCGGCGCCAAGTGGGAAAGGGTGGCTTTGAGGCTGAAGGCAGCAGCAAAGCCTGCAGGCCCCACGTCTGTGGGGCCACGCAAGCGGTTCCCAAAGAGCTTTAGAACAAGGCATAGTTTTCCTTGCTGGCTCTTTGGGCATGGGACCGATCTCCAGCCATAGGCCATTTTTTTACCTGATGGAGTGCCAAGTGGGAAAGGGTGGCTTTGAGGCTGAAGGCAGCAGGAAAGCCTGCAGCCCCCAGGTCTGTGGGGCTACGCAAGCGGTTCCCAAAGAGCTTTAGAACAAGGCATAGTTTTCCTTGCTGGCTCTTTGGGCATGGGACCCATCTCCAGCCATAGGCCATTTTTGTGCCTGATGCGGCGCCAAGTGGGAAAGGGTGGCTTTGAGGCTGAAGGCAGCAGGAAAGCCCGCAGCCCCCAGGTCTGTGCGGCTACGCAAGCGGTTCCCAAAGAGCTTTAGAACAAGGCAAAATTTTCCTTGCTGGCTCTCTGGGCGGGGGACCCATCTCCAGCCGTATGGCCATTTTTGTGCCTAGCGCGACGCCAAGTGGGAAAGGGTGGATTTGAGGCTGAAGGCAGCAGCAAAGCCTGCAGCCCCCAGGTCTGTGGGGCTACGCAAGCGGTTCCCAAAGAGCTTTAGAACAAGGCATAGTTTTCCCTGCTGGGTCTTTGGGCATGGGACCCATCTCCAGCCATAGGCCATTTTTGTGCCTGGCGCGACACCAAGTGGGAAAGGGTGGCTTTGAGGCTGAAGGCAGCAGGAAAGCCCGCAGCGCCAGGTCTGTGGGGCTACGCAAGCGGTTCCCAAAGAGCTTTAGAACAAGGCATAATTTTCCTTGCTGGCTCTCTGGGCGGGGGACCCATCTCCAGCCGTATGGCCATTTTTGTGCCTGGCGCGGCGCCAAGTGGGAAAGGGTGGTGTCGAGGCTGAAGGCAGCAGGAAAGCCCGCAGCCCCCAGGTCTGTGGGGCTACGCAAGCGGTTCCCAAAGAGCTTTAGAACAAGGCATAATTTTCCTTGCTGGCTCTCTGGGCGGGGGACCCATCTCCAGCCGTATGGCCATTTTTGTGCCTGGCGCGGCGCCAAGTGGGAAAGGGTGGTGTCGAGGCTGAAGGCAGCAGGAAAGCCCGCAGCCCCCAGGTCTGTGGGGCTACGCAAGCGGTTCCCAAAGAGCTTTAGAACAAGGCATAGTTTTCCCTGCTGGCTCTTTGGGCGGGGGACCCATCTCCAGCCGTATGGCCATTTTTGTGCCTGGCGCGGTGCGTAGTGGGAAAGGGTGGTTTTGAGGCTGAAGGCAGCAGGAAAACCTGCAGCCCCCAGGTCTGTGGGGCCAAGCAAGCGGTTCCCAAAGAGCTTTAGAACAAGGCATAGTTTTCCCTGATGGCTCTTTGGGCATGGGACCCATCTCCAGCCATAGGCCATTTTTGTGCCTGATAGGGCGCCAAGTGGGAAAGGGTGGCTTTGAGGCTGAAGGCAGCAGGAAAGCCTGCAGCCCCCAGGTCTGTGGGGCTACGCAAGCGGTTCCCAAAGAGCTTTAGAAGAAGGCATAGTTTTCCCTGCTGGCTCTTTGGACGGGGGACCCATTTCCAGCCGTATGGCCATTTTTGTGCCTGGCGCGGTGCGTAGTGGTAAAGGGTGGTTTTGACGCTGAAGGCAGCAGCAAAGCCCGCAGCCCCCAGGTCTGTGCGGCTACGCAAGCGGTTCCCAAAGAGCTTTAGAACAAGGCATAGTTTTCCCTGCTGGCTCTTTGGGTGGGGGACCCATCTCCAGCCGTATGGCCATTTTTGTGCCTGGCGCGGCGCCAAGTGGGAAAGGGTGGTTTTGAGGCTGAAGGCAGCAGCAAAGCCTGCAGCCCCCAGGTCTGTGGGGCCAAGCAAGCGGTTCCCAAAGAGCTTTAGAACAAGGCATAGTTTTCCCTGCTGGCTCTTTGGGCATGGGACCCATCTCCAGCCATAGGCCATTTTTGTGCCTGGCGCGGCGCCAAGTGGGAAAGGGTGGCTTTGAGGCTGAAGGCAGCAGCAAAGCCTGCAGGCCCCACGTCTGTGGGGCCACGCAAGCGGTTCCCAAAGAGCTTTAGAACAAGGCATAGTTTTCCTTGCTGGGTCTTTGGGCATGGGACCGATCTCCAGCCATAGGCCATTTTTTTGCCTGATGGAGTGCCAAGTGTGAAAGGGTGGCTTTGAGGCTGAAGGCAGCAGGAAAGCCTGCAGCCCCCAGGTCTGTGGGGCTACGCAAGCGGTTCCCAAAGAGCTTTAGAACAAGGCATAGTTTTCCTTGCTGGCTCTTTGGGCATGGGACCCATCTCCAGCCACAGGCCATTTTTTGTGCGTGATGCGGCGCCAAGTGGGAAAGGGTGGCTTTGAGGCTGAAGGCAGCAGGAAAGCCCGCAGCCCCCAGGTCTGTGCGGCTACGCAAGCGGTTCCCAAAGAGCTTTAGAACAAGGCATAATTTTCCTTGCTGGCTCTCTGGGCGGGGGACCCATCTCCAGCCGTATGGCCATTTTTGTGCCTAGCGCGACGCCAAGTGGGAAAGGGTGGCTTTGAGGCTGAAGGCAGCAGGAAAGCCCGCAGCCCCCAGGTCTGTGGGGCTACGCAAGCGGTTCCCAAAGAGCTTTAGAACAAGGCATAGTTTTCCCTGCTGGGTCTTTGGGCATGGGACCCATCTCCAGCCGTATGGCCATTTTTGTGCCTGGCGCGGCGCCAAGTGGGAAAGGGTGGTGTCGAGGCTGAAGGCAGCAGGAAAGCCCGCAGCCCCCAGGTCTGTGGGGCTACGCAAGCGGTTCCCAAAGAGCTTTAGAACAAGGCATAGTTTTCCCTGCTGGCTCTTTGGGCGGGGGACCCATCTCCAGCCGTTTGGCCATTTTTGTGCCTGGCGCGGTGCGTAGTGGGAAAGGGTGGTTTTGAGGCTGAAGGCAGCAGGAAAGCCTGCAGCCCCCAGGTCTGTGGGGCCAAGCAAGCGGTTCCCAAAGAGCTTTAGAACAAGGCATAGTTTTCCCTGATGGCTCTTTGGGCATGGGACCCATCTCCAGCCATAGGCCATTTTTGTGCCTGATAGGGCGCCAAGTGGGAAAGGGTGGCTTTGAGGCTGAAGGCAGCAGGAAAGCCTGCAGCCCCCAGGTCTGTGGGGCTACGCAAGCGGTTCCCAAAGAGCTTTAGAAGAAGGCATAGTTTTCCCTGCTGGCTCTTTGGACGGGGGACCCATTTCCAGCCGTATGGCCATTTTTGTGCCTGGCGCGGTGCGTAGTGGTAAAGGGTGGTTTTGACGCTGAAGGCAGCAGGAAAGCCCGCAGCCCCCAGGTCTGTGCGGCTACGCAAACGGTTCCCAAAGAGCTTTAGAACAAGGCATAGTTTTCCCTGCTGGCTCTTTGGGCGGGGGACCCATCTCCAGCCGTATGGCCATTTTTGTGCCTGGCGCGGCGCCAAGTGGGAAAGGGTGGTTTTGAGGCTGAAGGCAGCAGCAAAGCCTGCAGCCCCCAGGTCTGTGGGGCCAAGCAAGCGGTTCCCAAAGAGCTTTAGAACAAGGCATAGTTTTCCCTGCTGGCTCTTTGGGCATGGGACCCATCTCCAGCCATAGGCCATTTTTGTGCCTGGCGCGGCGCCAAGTGGGAAAGGGTGGCTTTGAGGCTGAAGGCAGCAGCAAAGCCTGCAGGCCCCACGTCTGTGGGGCCACGCAAGCGGTTCCCAAAGAGCTTTAGAACAAGGCATAGTTTTCCTTGCTGGGTCTTTGGGCATGGGACCGATCTCCAGCCATAGGCCATTTTTTTGCCTGATGGAGTGCCAAGTGGGAAAGGGTGGCTTTGAGGCTGAAGGCAGCAGGAAAGCCTGCAGCCCCCAGGTCTGTGGGGCTACGCAAGCGGTTCCCAAAGAGCTTTAGAACAAGGCATAGTTTTCCTTGCTGGCTCTTTGGGCATGGGACCCATCTCCAGCCATAGGCCATTTTTGTGCCTGATGCGGCGCCAAGTGGGAAAGGGTGGCTTTGAGGCTGAAGGCAGCAGGAAAGGCCGCAGCCCCCAGGTCTGTGCGGCTACGCAAGCGGTTCCCAAAGAGATTTAGAACAAGGCATAATTTTCCTTGCTGGCTCTCTGGGCGGGGGACCCATCTCCAGCCGTATGGCCATTTTTGTGCCTAGCGCGACGCCAAGTGGGAAAGGGTGGCTTTGAGGCTGAAGGCAGCAGCAAAGCCCGCAGCCCCCAGGTCTGTGGGGCTACGCAAGCGGTTCCCAAAGAGCTTTAGAACAAGGCATAGTTTTCCCTGCTGGGTCTTTGGGCATGGGACCCATCTCCAGCCATAGGCCATTTTTGTGCCTGGCGCGACGCCAAGTGGGAAAGGGTGGCTTTGAGGCTGAAGGCAGCAGGAAAGCCCGCAGCCCCCAGGTCTGTGGGGCTACGCAAGCGGTTCCCAAAGAGCTTTAGAACAAGGCATAATTTTCCTTGCTGGCTCTCTGGGCGGGGGACCCATCTCCAGCCGTATGGCCATTTTTGTGCCTGGCGCGGCGCCAAGTGGGAAAGGGTGGTGTCGAGGCTGAAGGCAGCAGGAAAGCCCGCAGCCCCCAGGTCTGTGGGGCTACACAAGCGGTTCCCAAAGAGCTTTAGAACAAGGCATAGTTTTCCCTGCTGGCTCTTTGGGCGGGGGACCCATCTCCAGCCGTATGGCCATTTTTGTGCCTGGCGCGGCGCCAAGTGGGAAAGGGTGGTTTTGAGGCTGAAGGCAGCAGCAAAGCCTGCAGCCCCCAGGTCTGTGGGGCCAAGCAAGCGGTTCCCAAAGAGCTTTAGAACAAGGCATAGTTTTCCCTGCTGGCTCTTTGGACGGGGGAAACATTTCCAGCCGTATGGCCATTTTTGTGCCTGGCGCGGTGCGTAGTGGTAAAGGGTGGTTTTGACGCTGAAAGCAGCAGGAAAGCCCGCAGCCCCCAGGTCTGTGCGGCTACGCAAGCGGTTCCCAAAGAGCTTTAGAACAAGGCATAGTTTTCCCTGCTGGCTCTTTGGGCGGGGGACCCATCTCCAGCCGTATGGCCATTTTTGTGCCTGGCGCGGCGCCAAGTGGGAAAGGGTGGCTTTGAGGCTGAAGGCAGCAGCAAAGCCTGCAGCCCCCAGGTCTGTGGGGCCAAGCAAGCGGTTCCCAAAGAGCTTTAGAACAAGGCATAGTTTTCCCTGCTGGCTCTTTGGGCATGGGACCCATCTCCAGCCATAGGCCATTTTTGTGCCTGGCGCGGCGCCAAGTGGGAAAGGGTGGCTTTGAGGCTGAAGGCAGCAGGAAAGCCTGCAGCCCCCAAGTCTCTGGGGCTACGCAAGCAGTTCCCAAAGAGCTTTAGAACAAGGCATAATTTTCCCTGCTGGCTCTCTGGGCGGGGGACCCATCTCCAGCCATAGGCCGTTTTTGTGCCTGGCGCGGCGCCAAGTGGGAAAGGGTGCTGTCGAGGCTGAAGGCAGCAGCAAAGCCTGCAGCCCCCAGGTCTGTGGGGCTATGCAAGCGGTTCCCAAAGAGCTTTAGAACAAGGCATAGTTTTCCCTGCTGGCTCTTCGGGCGGGGGACCCATCTCCAGTCGTATGGCTATTTTTATGCCTGGCGCGGTGCGTAGTGGGAAAGGGTGGTTTTGAGGCTGAAGGCAGCAGGAAAGCCCGCAGCCCCCAGGTCTGTGGGGCTACGCAAGCGGTTCCCAAAGAGCTTTAGAACAAGGCATAGTTTTCCCTGCTGGCTCTTTGGGCGGGGGACCCATCTCCAGCCGTATGGCCATTTTTGTGCCTGGCACGGCGCCAAGTGGGAAAGGGTGGTGTCGAGGCTGAAGGCAGCAGCAAAGCCCGCAGCCCCCATGTCTGTAGGGCTACGCAAGCGGTTCCCAAAGAGCTTTAGAACAAGGCATAGTTTTCCCTGCTGGCTCTCTGGGCGGGGGACCCATCTCCAGCCATAGACCATTTTTGTGCCTAGCGCGGCGCCAAGTGGGAAAGGGTGGCTTTGAGGCTGAAGGCAGCAGCAAAGCCTGCAGGCCCCACGTCTGTGGGGCCACGCAAGCGGTTCCCAAAGAGCTTTAGAACAAGGCATAGTTTTCCTTGCTGGGTCTTTGGGCATGGGACCGATCTCCAGCCATAGGCCATTTTTTTACCTGATGGAGTGCCAAGTGGGAAAGGGTGGCTTTGAGGCTGAAGGCAGCAGGAAAGCCTGCAGCCCCCAGGTCTGTGGGGCTATGCAAGCGGTTCCCAAAGAGCTTTAGAACAAGGCATAGTTTTCCCTGCTGGCTCTTTGGGCGGGGGACCCATCTCCAGTCGTATGGCTATTTTTATGCCTGGCGCGGTGCGTAGTGGGAAAGGGTGGTTTTGAGGCTGAAGGCAGCAGGAAAGCCCGCAGCCCCCAGGTCTGTGGGGCTACGCAAGCGGTTCCCAAAGAGCTTTAGAACAAGGCATAGTTTTCCCTGCTGGCTCTTTGGGCGGGGGACCCATCTCCAGCCGTATGGCCATTTTTGTGCCTAGCGCGGCGCCAAGTGGGAAAGGGTGGCTTTGAGGCTGAAGGCAGCAGCAAAGCCTGCAGGCCCCACGTCTGTGGGGCCACGCAAGCGGTTCCCAAAGAGCTTTAGAACAAGGCATAGTTTTCCCTGCTGGCTCTTCGGGCGGGGGACCCATCTCCAGTCGTATGGCTATTTTTATGCCTGGCGCGGTGCGTAGTGGGAAAGGGTGGTTTTGAGGCTGAAGGCAGCAGGAAAGCCCGCAGCCCCCAGGTCTGTGGGGCTACGCAAGCGGTTCCCAAAGAGCTTTAGAACAAGGCATAGTTTTCCCTGCTGGCTCTTTGGGCGGGGGACCCATCTCCAGCCGTATGGCCATTTTTGTGCCTGGCACGGCGCCAAGTGGGAAAGGGTGGTGTCGAGGCTGAAGGCAGCAGGAAAGCCCGCAGCCCCCATGTCTGTAGGGCTACGCAAGCGGTTCCCAAAGAGCTTTAGAACAAGGCATAGTTTTCCCTGCTGGCTCTCTGGGCGGGGGACCCATCTCCAGCCATAGACCATTTTTGTGCCTAGCGCGGCGCCAAGTGGGAAAGGGTGGCTTTGAGGCTGAAGGCAGCAGCAAAGCCTGCAGGCCCCACGTCTGTGGGGCCACGCAAGCGGTTCCCAAAGAGCTTTAGAACAAGGCATAGTTTTCCTTGCTGGGTCTTTGGGCATGGGACCGATCTCCAGCCATAGGCCATTTTTTTACCTGATGGAGTGCCAAGTGGGAAAGGGTGGCTTTGAGGCTGAAGGCAGCAGGAAAGCCTGCAGCCCCCAGGTCTGTGGGGCTACGCAAGCGGTTCCCAAAGAGCTTTAGAACAAGGCATAGTTTTCCTTGCTGGCTCTTTGGGCATGGGCCCCATCTCCAGCCGTATGGCCATTTTTGTGCCTGGCGCGACACCAAGTGGGAAAGGGTGGCTTTGAGGCTGAAGGCAGCAGGAAAGCCCGCAGCGCCAGGTCTGTGGGGCTACGCAAGCGGTTCCCAAAGAGCTTTAGAACAAGGCATAATTTTCCTTGCTGGCTCTCTGGGCGGGGGACCCATCTCCAGCCGTATGGCCATTTTTGTGCCTGGCGCGGCGCCAAGTGGGAAAGGGTGGTGTCGAGGCTGAAGGCAGCAGGAAAGCCCGCAGCCCCCAGGTCTGTGGGGCTACGCAAGCGGTTCCCAAAGGGCTTTAGAACAAGGCATAGTTTTCCCTGCTGGCTCTTTGGGCGGGGGACCCATCTCCAGCCGTATGGCCATTTTTGTGCCTGGCGCGGTGCGTAGTGGGAAAGGGTGGTTTTGAGGCTGAAGGCAGCAGGAAAGCCTGCAGCCCCCAGGTCTGTGGGGCTACGCAAGCGGTTCCCAAAGAGCTTTAGAACAAGGCATAGTTTTCCCTGCTGGCTCTTTGGGCGGGGGACCCATCTCCAGCCGTATGGCCATTTTTGTGCCTGGCACGGCGCCAAGTGGGAAAGGGTGGTGTCGAGGCTGAAGGCAGCAGGAAAGCCCGCAGCCCCCATGTCTGTAGGGCTACGCAAGCGGTTCCCAAAGAGCTTTAGAACAAGGCATAGTTTTCCCTGCTGGCTCTCTGGGCGGGGGACCCATCTCCAGCCATAGACCATTTTTGTGCCTAGCGCGGCGCCAAGTGGGAAAGGGTGGCTTTGAGGCTGAAGGCAGCAGCAAAGCCTGCAGGCCCCACGTCTGTGGGGCCACGCAAGCGGTTCCCAAAGAGCTTTAGAACAAGGCATAGTTTTCCTTGCTGGGTCTTTGGGCATGGGACCGATCTCCAGCCATAGGCCATTTTTTTACCTGATGGAGTGCCAAGTGGGAAAGGGTGGCTTTGAGGCTGAAGGCAGCAGGAAAGCCTGCAGCCCCCAGGTCTGTGGGGCTACGCAAGCGGTTCCCAAAGAGCTTTAGAACAAGGCATAGTTTTCCTTGCTGGCTCTTTGGGCATGGGCCCCATCTCCAGCCGTATGGCCATTTTTGTGCCTGGCGCGACACCAAGTGGGAAAGGGTGGCTTTGAGGCTGAAGGCAGCAGGAAAGCCCGCAGCGCCAGGTCTGTGGGGCTACGCAAGCGGTTCCCAAAGAGCTTTAGAACAAGGCATAGTTTTCCCTGCTGGCTCTTTGGGCGGGGGACCCATCTCCAGCCGTATGGCCATTTTTGTGCCTGGCACGGCGCCAAGTGGGAAAGGGTGGTGTCGAGGCTGAAGGCAGCAGGAAAGCCCGCAGCCCCCATGTCTGTAGGGCTACGCAAGCGGTTCCCAAAGAGCTTTAGAACAAGGCATAGTTTTCCCTGCTGGCTCTCTGGGCGGGGGACCCATCTCCAGCCATAGACCATTTTTGTGCCTAGCGCGGCGCCAAGTGGGAAAGGGTGGCTTTGAGGCTGAAGGCAGCAGCAAAGCCTGCAGGCCCCACGTCTGTGGGGCCACGCAAGCGGTTCCCAAAGAGCTTTAGAACAAGGCATAGTTTTCCCTGCTGGCTCTTTGGGCATGGGACCCATCTCCAGCCATAGGCCATTTTTGTGCCTGGCGCGGCGCCAAGTGGGAAAGGGTGGCTTTGAGGCTGAAGGCAGCAGGAAAGCCTGCAGCCCCCAGGTCTGTGGGGCTATGCAAGCGGTTCCCAAAGAGCTTTAGAACAAGGCATAGTTTTCCCTGCTGGCTCTTTGGGCGGGGGACCCATCTCCAGTCGTATGGCTATTTTTATGCCTGGCGCGGTGCGTAGTGGGAAAGGGTGGTTTTGAGGCTGAAGGCAGCAGGAAAGCCCGCAGCCCCCAGGTCTGTGGGGCTACGCAAGCGGTTCCCAAAGAGCTTTAGAACAAGGCATAGTTTTCCCTGCTGGCTCTTTGGGCGGGGGACCCATCTCCAGCCGTATGGCCATTTTTGTGCCTAGCGCGGCGCCAAGTGGGAAAGGGTGGCTTTGAGGCTGAAGGCAGCAGGAAAGCCCGCAGCGCCAGGTCTGTGGGGCTACGCAAGCGGTTCCCAAAGAGCTTTAGAACAAGGCATAGTTTTCCCTGCTGGCTCTTTGGGCGGGGGACCCATCTCCAGCCGTATGGCCATTTTTGTGCCTGGCACGGCGCCAAGTGGGAAAGGGTGGTGTCGAGGCTGAAGGCAGCAGGAAAGCCCGCAGCCCCCATGTCTGTAGGGCTACGCAAGCGGTTCCCAAAGAGCTTTAGAACAAGGCATAGTTTTCCCTGCTGGCTCTCTGGGCGGGGGACCCATCTCCAGCCATAGACCATTTTTGTGCCTAGCGCGGCGCCAAGTGGGAAAGGGTGGCTTTGAGGCTGAAGGCAGCAGCAAAGCCTGCAGGCCCCACGTCTGTGGGGCCACGCAAGCGGTTCCCAAAGAGCTTTAGAACAAGGCATAGTTTTCCTTGCTGGGTCTTTGGGCATGGGACCGATCTCCAGCCATAGGCCATTTTTTTACCTGATGGAGTGCCAAGTGGGAAAGGGTGGCTTTGAGGCTGAAGGCAGCAGGAAAGCCTGCAGCCCCCAGGTCTGTGGGGCTATGCAAGCGGTTCCCAAAGAGCTTTAGAACAAGGCATAGTTTTCCCTGCTGGCTCTTTGGGCGGGGGACCCATCTCCAGTCGTATGGCTATTTTTATGCCTGGCGCGGTGCGTAGTGGGAAAGGGTGGTTTTGAGGCTGAAGGCAGCAGGAAAGCCCGCAGCCCCCAGGTCTGTGGGGCTACGCAAGCGGTTCCCAAAGAGCTTTAGAACAAGGCATAGTTTTCCCTGCTGGCTCTTTGGGCATGGGACCCATCTCCAGCCATAGGCCATTTTTGTGCCTGGCGCGGCGCCAAGTGGGAAAGGGTGGCTTTGAGGCTGAAGGCAGCAGCAAAGCCTGCAGGCCCCACGTCTGTGGGGCCACGCAAGCGGTTCCCAAAGAGCTTTAGAACAAGGCATAGTTTTCCTTGCTGGGTCTTTGGGCATGGGACCGATCTCCAGCCATAGGCCATTTTTTTGCCTGATGGAGTGCCAAGTGTGAAAGGGTGGCTTTGAGGCTGAAGGCAGCAGGAAAGCCTGCAGCCCCCAGGTCTGTGGGGCTACGCAAGCGGTTCCCAAAGAGCTTTAGAACAAGGCATAGTTTTCCTTGCTGGCTCTTTGGGCGGGGGACCCATCTCCAGCCATAGGCCATTTTTGTGCCTGATGCGGCGCCAAGTGGGAAAGGGTGGCTTTGAGGCTGAAGGCAGCAGGAAAGCCCGCAGCCCCCAGGTCTGTGCGGCTACGCAAGCGGTTCCCAAAGAGCTTTAGAACAAGGCATAATTTTCCTTGCTGGCTCTCTGGGCGGGGGACCCATCTCCAGCCGTATGGCCATTTTTGTGCCTAGCGCGACGCCAAGTGGGAAAGGGTGGCTTTGAGGCTGAAGGCAGCAGCAAAGCCCGCAGCCCCCAGGTCTGTGGGGCTACGCAAGCGGTTCCCAAAGAGCTTTAGAACAAGGCATAGTTTTCCCTGCTGGGTCTTTGGGCATGGGACCCATCTCCAGCCGTATGGCCATTTTTGTGCCTGGCGCGGCGCCAAGTGGGAAAGGGTGGTTTTGAGGCTGAAGGCAGCAGGAAAGCCCGCAGCCCCCAGGTCTGTGCGGCTACGCAAGCGGTTCCCAAAGAGCTTTAGAACAAGGCATAGTTTTCCCTGCTGGCTCTTTGGGCGGGGGACCCATCTCCAGCCGTATGGCCATTTTTGTGCCTGGCGCGGCGCCAAGTGGGAAAGGGTGGTTTTGAGGCTGAAGGCAGCAGCAAAGCCTGCAGCCCCCAGGTCTGTGGGGCCAAGCAAGCGGTTCCCAAAGAGCTTTAGAACAAGGCATAGTTTTCCCTGCTGGCTCTTTGGGCATGGGACCCATCTCCAGCCATAGGCCATTTTTGTGCCTGGCGCGGCGCCAAGTGGGAAAGGGTGGCTTTGAGGCTGAAGGCAGCAGGAAAGCCTGCAGCCCCCAAGTCTCTGGGGCTACGCAAGCAGTTCCCAAAGAGCTTTAGAACAAGGCATAATTTTCCCTGCTGGCTCTCTGGGCGGGGGACCCATCTCCAGCCATAGGCCGTTTTTGTGCCTGGCGCGGCGCCAAGTGGGAAAGGGTGCTGTCGAGGCTGAAGGCAGCAGCAAAGCCTGCAGCCCCCAGGTCTGTGGGGCTATGCAAGCGGTTCCCAAAGAGCTTTAGAACAAGGCATAGTTTTCCCTGCTGGCTCTTTGGGCGGGGGACCCATCTCCAGTCGTATGGCTATTTTTATGCCTGGCGCGGTGCGTAGTGGGAAAGGGTGGTTTTGAGGCTGAAGGCAGCAGGAAAGCCCGCAGCCCCCAGGTCTTTGGGGCTACGCAAGCGGTTCCCAAAGAGCTTTAGAACAAGGCATAGTTTTCCCTGCTGGCTCTTTGGGCGGGGGACCCATCTCCAGCCGTATGGCCATTTTTGTGCCTGGCACGGCGCCAAGTGGGAAAGGGTGGTGTCGAGGCTGAAGGCAGCAGGAAAGCCCGCAGCCCCCATGTCTGTAGGGCTACGCAAGCGGTTCCCAAAGAGCTTTAGAACAAGGCATAGTTTTCCCTGCTGGCTCTCTGGGCGGGGGACCCATCTCCAGCCATAGACCATTTTTGTGCCTAGCGCGGCGCCAAGTGGGAAAGGGTGGCTTTGAGGCTGAAGGCAGCAGCAAAGCCTGCAGGCCCCACGTCTGTGGGGCCACGCAGGCGGTTCCCAAAGAGCTTTAGAACAAGGCATAGTTTTCCTTGCTGGCTCTTTGGGCATGGGACCCATCTCCAGCCATAGGCCATTTTTTTACCTGATGGAGTGCCAAGTGGGAAAGGGTGGCTTTGAGGCTGAAGGCAGCAGGAAAGCCTGCAGCCCCCAGGTCTGTGGGGCTACGCAAGCGGTTCCCAAAGAGCTTTAGAACAAGGCATAGTTTTCCTTGCTGGCTCTTTGGGCATGGGCCCCATCTCCAGCCATAGGCCATTTTTGTGCCTGATGCGGCGCCAAGTGGGAAAGGGTGGCTTTGAGGCTGAAGGCAGCAGGAAAGCCCGCAGCCCCCAGGTCTGTGCGGCTACGCAAGCGGTTCCCAAAGAGCTTTAGAACAAGGCAAAATTTTCCTTGCTGGCTCTCTGGGCGGGGGACCCATCTCCAGCCGTATGGCCATTTTTGTGCCTAGCGCGACGCCAAGTGGGAAAGGGTGGCTTTGAGGCTGAAGGCAGCAGCAAAGCCTGCAGCCCCCAGGTCTGTGGGGCTACGCAAGCGGTTCCCAAAGAGCTTTAGAACAAGGCATAGTTTTCCCTGCTGGGTCTTTGGGCATGGGACCCATCTCCAGCCATAGGCCATTTTTGTGCCTGGCGCGACACCAAGTGGGAAAGGGTGGCTTTGAGGCTGAAGGCAGCAGGAAAGCCCGCAGCGCCAGGTCTGTGGGGCTACGCAAGCGGTTCCCAAAGAGCTTTAGAACAAGGCATAATTTTCCTTGCTGGCTCTCTGGGCGGGGGACCCATCTCCAGCCGTATGGCCATTTTTGTGCCTGGCGCGGCGCCAAGTGGGAAAGGGTGGTGTCGAGGCTGAAGGCAGCAGGAAAGCCCGCAGCCCCCAGGTCTGTGGGGCTACGCAAGCGGTTCCCAAAGAGCTTTAGAACAAGGCATAGTTTTCCCTGCTGGCTCTTTGGGCGGGGGACCCATCTCCAGCCGTATGGCCATTTTTGTGCCTGGCGCGGTGCGTAGTGGGAAAGGGTGGTTTTGAGGCTGAAGGCAGCAGGAAAGCCTGCAGCCCCCAGGTCTGTGGGGCCAAGCAAGCGGTTCCCAAAGAGCTTTAGAACAAGGCATAGTTTTCCCTGATGGCTCTTTGGGCATGGGACCCATCTCCAGCCATAGGCCATTTTTGTGCCTGATAGGGCGCCAAGTGGGAAAGGGTGGCTTTGAGGCTGAAGGCAGCAGGAAAGCCTGCAGCCCCCAGGTCTGTGGGGCTACGCAAGCGGTTCCCAAAGAGCTTTAGAAGAAGGCATAGTTTTCCCTGCTGGCTCTTTGGACGGGGGACCCATTTCCAGCCGTATGGCCATTTTTGTGCCTGGCGCGGTGCGTAGTGGTAAAGGGTGGTTTTGACGCTGAAGGCAGCAGGAAAGCCCGCAGCCCCCAGGTCTGTGCGGCTACGCAAGCGGTTCCCAAAGAGCTTTAGAACAAGGCATAGTTTTCCCTGCTGGCTCTTTGGGCGGGGGACCCATCTCCAGCCGTATGGCCATTTTTGTGCCTGGCGCGGCGCCAAGCGGGAAAGGGTGGCTTTGAGGCTGAAAGCAGCAGCAAAGCCTGCAGCCCCCAGGTCTGTGGGGCCAAGCAAGCGGTTCCCAAAGAGCTTTAGAACAAGGCATAGTTTTCCCTGCTGGCTCTCTGGGCGGGGGACCCATCTCCAGCCGTATGGCCATTTTTGTGCCTGGCGCGGCGCCAAGTGGGAAAGGGTTGTTTTGAGGCTGAAGGCGTCACGAAAGCCTGCCGTCCGAGGGTTTCTTAATGCCTTTTCTTAATGATGTCTCCACAGTGTGAAGTTTTGCAGGATTTGAAAAAGTAATAGACACAGTGAAATTGAGTCTATTGGAAACTTCCATACTTTTCCCTCCCTCTAAAATCTCTGCTGTCGTGTAGTATCCACTGCCTGCAACTGCTGTTGCAGGAGCAGCCAGATTGGTATCAAATTTAGAAAAAAGGGACATCATTAAGAGGATTCACTCGCCTTATTTTTCACCGGTGTGGCCAGTAAAGAAACCAAAAAGGCAATGGCGTTTCACAGTAGATTACGGAAAATTAAACGCCAACACTGCACCTCTGACCGCTGCTGTTCCGAATATCGCGGAAATTGTGACAATGATAAAAGGAGCTGCCCATCCTTGCAGGGTTGCCTTAGATTTTAAAGACATATTTTTTTATGATTCTCCTCCTTGAGCAGGACAAAGCGCAGTTTGCATTCACATGGAAAGGAGTGCAATATACCTTTAACCGCTTTCCGCAAGGATACAAACATTCCCCCACTATTGCCCATAATGCTTTGGCTAAAGTGCTATCAGAGATTCCTGTTTCACAGGGATGTACAGTATACCAATATATTATTGATGACATCTTAATAGGGGAGAGAACCAAGAAAGTGTACAAGACATGATGGAAAACATCCGAAAAACATTATCAGATTTGGGATTGGAAATTCCCGACTCAAAGTGTCAGGGACCCGCACAGGAAGTTAAATTCCTGGGGGTCTGGTGGATTAAGGGAGCTGCTTCTGTCCCTCAGGATACCCTGAAAAAATAGAACATGGACAGAATCCTTCCAGCACGAAAGAGTTACAGCAAGTCCTGGGAACTTTAAGTTATTAGCGTAAACACATCCTGGCTTTTCCATCATTGCTCGCCCCTTTATTGTTTGCTCAAAAAGGTAAATCCTGGGAGTCGACTGAACAACACACTAATGCACTAGAATGCTAATAAAAGAGCTAAGGTTATTCCAACAACTTGGCCCCATACATCCAACTGACCCTGTCCATGTAGAATGGGGGCTCAGTGAACATGGTTCCCATTGTATTTATGCCAGAAGGGACCAGCAGGACCGGGAGAGACCATTAGAATTTAGCTCTCACGCCTTTAATGATACTGAGAGCAGCTATTCAGACCTGGAGAAGGGTTTACTGTCCCTGGTGCGAGCATTGCAACGAGCAGAGCAGATAAGGAGAGAACAGAGCGTGTTTGTTCGGGCCCTTTTCGACTCCTAGATGTGGTCCGTAAAGGGACAGCACCGCCAGCTGGCATTGCCCAGAAACCCACAGTTCGAAAGTGGTATGCTTATTTAGAAGGCATTAATGAAATCATGCCAGTCTCTGAAGGTAGTATCAAAGTATCCATGCTCCAGAAGGATAGAGATGGTGCCCTATTGTTCCAATCCCCACCAAACAGACCATCTCCAATCCAAGAAGCACCTCCTCTGAAGCAGGCAGTGATCTTACAGGAGTGTGGTTTACTGGTGTGTCATCTCACCGTGAGAACAGTAAGTGGAAATACAAGGCCGTAGCACTGGAAGTAGCAACGGGGAAAGAGCAATTGAAACAGGAGAAGGTAGGGCACAAGTAGGGGAACTCAGAGCCGTCCTACTAGCTGCACAACATGGAGCTACTTACATTTACACTGACTCATATGCTGTTTTTAAAGGAGCCACGAATGGCTAGGACACTGGGCAGCCAATGATTGGCAGGTGAATAGAGTCCCGATCTGGGAGACAGACAGTTGGAAGCAACTGTTGGAAATAGGAGGACAGAGACCATTGCACATTGCTTGGGTAAAAGGCCACGATCGTTCAAACTCGATCACTGCTCAGTTCAACCAACAGGTAGATAGCCTCACGCGGCTACAACAAATTGACACTGTAGATGATGGTCGGGAATGGTTACATATTAAGCCTGGCCATACAGGCGTGCTGATCTGTATCAGGAAGGTCTAGCCCGGGGGTGGCCTGTGTCGGTTAAGCTGTGCGAACAAGTAGAACTGCTGGTCACAATGTCGCCTACGACTCAGCAAAGATCATCCGAGTAAGGCGCCTCCCTTACACATGCGGGACAAGAAAATGTTGTGGCAATCATGGCAGATTGATTATATTGGGCCCTTGAGATCATCAGGTGGGAAAAGATATGTCCTAGTCGGAGTGGAGATTATCTCCAGCCTCAGTATGGCCACTGGCTTCAAATCAGCTGCTGGGGACAACACAGTGAAAGGCCTAAAAGGGTGGTTCAGCACACTCCCCTTCCCGAGGAAATCCAAAGTGATAACGGTTCACACTTTACCGCTACAGTGGTACAAGATTGGGCCAAAGAGAAGGGATTCGATGGGTATTTCATACTCCTATTATCCTCAGGCTAATGGCATTGTTGAATGCACCAACGGATTGGTTAAGCGTTTTGCAAAAACTCATAAATCATAAGGGAAGGTGAAGAAGGCACCTTTGCCACCGAAATTCGAAAAGTAATATGGGATAACGCAATTGAATTTGAGAAAAAATTTCAGTCCAGGTGGTATCTGGTTAATTTCACCTACGATCCCACTGAGAGCAAAGCCACAGCTTTTGTCTTAACGATACGCAATGCCTCAGTATCACCATATACCCAATCATCGCACTGGGGTTGAATCATCAAGGAGCTCTACTCTATCCAACACAGCACAGAGGTTGGGCACGACAAAATGAGACTAAATGGCAAACTGCTGATGTTGACGCATGCGTTTCACGAGACCAACAAGGATTCATTTGTGAGAGTAATACTCTCAAAGCACAAGACCTTTGTCTTGACACCAACCAGAATGCTTGTCACTTTGAGACACATCCCGATGAAACCCCAGAGACTGTGCTTGACTATATTGGGAAAGGGTGCGTTAGCATGAGGTCTCCCCTGTAGTCTTGTATTATAGACGAGAAAGGCTTGAGACCATGGCCACTCTGGGTCTCTTTGACTACAAACAACAGGGAATAAAAAGGTGAAACTGAATAGCATCAATTCCATCTGCCAATTCGTCATTTTAGAATTTGGCCTCCAAATAGCCATACATCATAAAAGTAGTATTATTGCAGGTTCAATGTCAGGATTCCCTGGAGACATTCAAAGGTAGCGTAGGCCAATCCGTCTGTACAGCTCATCCAAGGTTCCTGTAAGACATAAAGGAAAAGAAAATCTGCTCGGTCTTATTCGACCGACGGGGTTAAAAAGAAGGTGCGGTCCACCGGGTGCTGATCCGGTGTATCTTCCCTGAACAATCCTTGGCTTCCATGCATAGGGATTTTTGGAGTAGCTAGCACCATTGGCACCGTCCCATTTTGAGGCATTTTCACTAGCACAGGTAGTCCAGGTGAAATCTTCCGGGGTATTTTCCGGTTCATTGGCAGCCTTTGGCGAGATAATATTGGCAGGTACACAGAAAGCTTTCATTTTAGACAGCCGTCTCCAACTCATTTGTTATTTAGTTGATAGATGGCATCATCCATCGCAATGCCAAACCAGTTCATGACTTTTTGCAAAACGCTTAACCAATCTATTGGTGCGTTCAACAATGCCATTAGCCTGGGGATAACAGGAGTATGAAATACCCATCGAAACCCTTCTTCCTTGGCCCAATCTTGTACCACCGAAGCCGTAAAGTGTGAAACGTTATCACTCTGGATTTCGTCGGGAAGGGAAGTGTGCTGAACCACCCTGTTAGGCCTTTCACTGTGTTGTCCCTCGTAGCTGGTTTGAAACTGCTGGCCATACTGAGGCTGGAGATAATCTCCACTCCTACCAGGACATATCTTTTCCCACCTGATGATCTCAAGGGCCCAATATAATCAAGCTGCCATGAATGCCACAACGCTTTCTTGTCCCGCATGTGTAAGGGAGGCGCCTTACTCGGATGATCTTGCTGAGTCGTAGGCGACATTGTGAACAGGCAGTTACTATTTGTTCGCACAGCTTAACTGACACAAGCCACCCACCTTCCCGATACAGGTCAGGACGGCCTGTGCGGCCACGTTTAACATGTAACGATTCAAGTAAGCGTTCCATTCCCGACCATCATCTACAATGTCAATTTGTTGCAGCCGCGTGAGGCATCTACCTGTTGGTTGAACTGAGCAGTGATCGAGTTTTGAACGATCGTGGCCTTTTACCCAAGCAATGTGCAATGGTCTCTGTCCTCCTATTTCCAACAGTTGCTTCCAATTATCTGTCTCCCAAACTGGGACTCTATTCACCTGCCAATCGTTGGCTGCCCAGTGTCCTAGCATTCAGTGGCTCCTTTAAAAACAGCATATGAGTCAGTGTAAATGTAAGTAGCTCCATGTTGTGCAGCTAGTAGGACAGCTCTGAGTTCCCCTACCCTCCCCTATTTCAATTGCTCTTTCTCCCGTTGTACTTCCAGTGCTACGGCCTATATTTGCACTTATTTTTTTAACGGTGAGATGACGCACCAGTAAACCACACTCCTCTAAGATCACTGCTGTCCCTCAAAGGAGGTGCTTCTTGGATCGGAGATGGTCTGTTTGGTGGGGATTGGAACAATAGGGCACCATCTATATCCTTTGGTATCCTTGTGAAGTAGCCTTGGATACTTTAACACTGCCTTCAGAGACTGGCTTGATTTCATAATGCCTTCTAAATAAGCATACCACTTTCGAACTGTAGCTCTCTGGGGCAATGCCAGCTGGTGGTGGTGTCCCTTTAAGGACCACATCTGGGAGGCGAAAAGGTCCCAGGAAAGATCACACTCTGTTCTCTTCTTATCTGCTCTGCTCGTTGCAACACTCGCACCAGGGAC